>NW_009705237.1:0-25031 GCF_000703405.1 Apaloderma vittatum
TCCCTTCCAACCACAAACATTCTGTGGTTCTGTGGTGTGACCCAAGGGCAGGACCCAGCTCTTGGCTCCATCAAACCTCCTACAATCAGCCCCAGCCCATGGATCCAGCCTGTCCAGGTCCCTCTGTAGAGGCTCCCTACCCTCCACCAGATCAACACTCTCGCCCAGCTCGGTGGTTTTTAAAGAGAAAGGGCGCACAGAGAATATTTTAATGCACGTAATGTCATTGATACTTGCTTAAACTGCAAGTAGACTTAAATTAGGCACTTCTTAGGTTTAAGTGCAATTGCACAAAGGACAGAGAACAGAAAATAAGCAAAGTCAGGGATTGGTCTGTCCGTATGGCTCTTCTGTAAATTCAGTGCTCAGCTTGACCGAGAAGTAAAATTACCAGGAAACTCAAAAAAAGTATGAATACATTAAAAAGATAAATATGTTTAAGGGCAAATATTTTAACTGATTCCCAGGAAACTGAAAGAGACTAAAGGATTATCCCTCTGGAATTCTTTCAAGTATCATTTAACTAGTAAAATCTCTAGAATGTATCTTAAAAATTTAGTATTTCACTTCTCAAGTGGTCCAGTCTAGAGCTGCAGTATTTTCTAAACACGTTACAAAAAAATCCAAGTAAACTATCTCACTGAGGGTTGTTTTAAATATAGTGTTAACTTAGTACAGTATTTGTTCCCAAACTTGAACTTCTGTAAAGGGAAGAGGGTGGGAGGAGGGAACAGACCCGAGTGAAAAGAAAGCTGCTTATTCATTAACCACCCATATGTTAAAACATTTTGCCGTATCCTACGAAATGTGATAAACACTGCCTTTTAACATTCAAATGACAAATTTCTTTGGTTTGTTCCATGCTGCATACTAAAAAAAAAAGGCAAGTTTTCTCTCATGGTACTTTTCTTGGCTCCTCAAGAAGGGGAAGGGGAAAAGCACAGCTGAAACGATAAACGAAAACAGATGCAGACACCATCACTGAGAGTGACTTCGGCAACGCTGACGTGTTCACACGCAATTCTGTGCATTCACTAATTTGAGTTCATAAAAGGGAGCAGTGCTGGATGGGTCTTATTGGAAGAACGTTTGCATGTGTTCAGACCTCACAAGCACCGAGACTGAAGTGCCTATCAGAAACTGAAACACTTCTCTGAGAAAAAATAAAGATTAGTGATGACTAGTTAGCACAGGACTGTAAATAAATTCCTCTTCTCGAAGTACAGTAGGAGGTCAATAAATGCTGAGATCCAGGGCGGTGATAATTGTACAACTGAGGGAAAGTTAAGGAAAAAGAAAAATGCAATTCAAGCAATGGGGACTTAAAAGCTGCAAGAACAGAAGTGGGATTATGAAAGAAATCGTCTCTACAAAGCTACGTGATAGCTGGATAAACACAAAGCACTACATAAATAGCCAATACCTGGAAAAAAATATCATTTCCCTGTGTCTTGGATCAGTAAACGCTTTATTAACTGCAAAAATCTCTAAGGGTTTCAAGTTTAGAGGTTTTGAGCATCCTCTTTCCCACGTGAAGTCCATCCCACCTGTTGGGGCGTAGCTCCGCCGAACGCAGACAGCGAAACCACTCCTCAGAAAAATGCCTTGCCCCATTCTGGAGGAAATGGCAGTGCTGGGGCATCCTATAGGCAAAGGAAGAGACTTCAGCATTTTAGGCCAAAAAATATAAAGAAATATAGCAGGAAGAGTAGAGGGAATGTGCTAGAGTCAGTTCTGGCCAGTGGTTCAAGAAAAACACAGTAAACCAGAAGCTACTCAAGAATAAAAAAAATTGCAAAAATGATGATAGGTTAGAGAGAAATACTAACGGAGATAAAATAAAGGAGAAAACAACAACAACTCATAACTGCATTTCAAAAAGCACAGCTTATTTGAGAAGTCTTGAAAGATCACATAAACCCATCCCTGCTGCAGGCTTCTAAGTTATTAGTTTGCATCCAGTCTACCATCATCCTCAGGTCTTGTGCAAATTCTTACAGAAGAAAACCACGGAGTTATCCATCTTTTGCCCCAAACTACAACTAGCAAAAATCAAAATCCATCCCAAACCATGCTTTTGCCCATGATGGACAAATTAGAAAAGGATTGCAAACAACCTGTATGAAACTAGTGGCTGCAAGCACCTTACTGCACAGGGGGAAAAAGCCTGGAATATTATGTCGCATTTTTTTCTGGTCTCCATTTATATAAAGACACGCAGACAGAATGGAAAAAATAATCTATAAACAAACATTTAGAGAAATATCATTACCTACTGTTTGGCGTGGAACAACTCCTTATTTTGTTATTAAGCGGCATTTCCGCATTGCTATTGATTGGGTATGTGAGAGTGAAAGATGAGACTGAAACGGGTATTTTTAATGGGAAAACATGTCAGAAGAAAACACCGAGCGGATCTGGTGGGCTTAGGGAAAAAAAAAAAATAGGGGTGAGGTGTGTATTTAACAGCAAGCATCTTAGCTACTTATTCATAACTGGTAAATAAAAGATAATGAGTCAAAAAAAATAATCAAATCAAGGCTCAAAAATAATTGTTTGGAGTAATGGTTGTGGCTCAGCAAGATAGGGAGGTCGTGCGTTAACGCGGCACTCCAGTCAGAAGGCTTCAGCTCAGTCTGTCAATCAGGTTGAGGTTTCAGATATTGTAATTGGTAGCAAGTTTCCTAATCTCAACCTGCCAGGCAAGAAGCGTTCAACAAAAGCTCCATCCCCAAAATATAATGCAATTTGAAGAGAGAAATTTTCTAATACTGGCAACACGAAGCAAGATCACAGGTTGGGTTGACAGCTTTATTATGCTAAACCGACAAAAACATTGCGCTCTGGTCAGTACTAAAAAGGGCGGTTTTCATGAGCGGTGCGGAAATACAAAGCACTGGGAGACTCCGACGAACTCCTACTTATATCTCATTGGTGCAGCACATGAGCTCAGAATTAGAAAAGTCTCCTGGCCCAAGTACAAAATGAGAAATTAATACATTTTGATTTTCTACACAGGTTTCCCGATGCACCAGTTTGGGGAGAACTGCAAAAACCCACTGTCGCAGCTGACTATCCATTTGAAAAAGAAAAGACACCAATAACCTCCCAGAAATAACACAATTCATCAACAATGATACGATGCACATTCAAACGGAAGCCATAATACGTTTTGTTGCTTCTATCTGAAACATGTTTGGAAATGTATTGACATACAGTGCATGCATGTGCACATATACATACATATACGTATTTTATTTTTTTCACATGGCGAGGGGGAGAGATAAAAACAGACAGTTAGAAGCAAGGGAACATCTCTTAAAAATAGAAAGGGAGGAGAAATGATGGAAGTGTTTTCTTTCAAACCATGGCTATTTAGAGAGTGCTGGTCTAATGACTGGTTAAAATTTCAACTGATTATTAAGTAATACAACCCAGGAATCCTCAAAATTCAATGAGAAGGAAGGTCTACACACTGCCATTCAGCGAGTCTTTTTTGAAGTTCACTCAGGTCAAAGATGACACAGACGTTACTGGAAGCATCAGAAGAAGAAAGAAAAAGACCGAGCATATTTTGCCGTACAACATTTACCTAATTCTTCTCTCCAGAGAGAGGGCTATGAAGCATCTCCACAGAGGCAAATCGGAGAAACTCTGGAAGTTGGGGAAGTTCTATGAGATCCCTTCACAGACCAGGTTTTCAAAAAATATGTCGGCAGTATATACTAAAGCTGCTACCAAAAGGCTGCTTTACTCACCCATGGCAAGACATAAAAAGCAAATACTGAACAGAGTGATTATTCCTGTTAATATACAATTCGCTTAGACAGGGATCTATCTGAGCGGTATTTTGTGTTGCAACGGACGATCAGGAAAATCCTCCTGGTATTACGTGTGTCCAACAAAGCAAGCACTTCATCAGTGGGTACAACCGGGTGAATCAACAAGGACAGCTCAGCAAATCCTTCAGCCCACTGCCAGAGCTGATTCCATTCCTTCACGGGAACGACAAAAGGTTTGCTGAGCTTTCCCTGCATCTCCCTTAATTGCTCAGTACAGAGCATCAGCAGCCAAATCCCACTTCTTACTTTGCTAGATCCAGCCTCAAGTCTCAAAACGCTGTACCTACATCACTGCTATTTGCTTTTGAAAGACATGAAAGACCGCGGTACAAATGTGCGGAGAGTAAACACGTTTGCTCTAGCGAATACAAACTTCTAAACATGAGAGGTGAGAGTAGAATCATCCTCTGGTTATGAAATGCTTGCTGATACGGTCATGCGAGATCGAAGAAAGTAAACAGACTGAAAACAAAACAAATAGAGACAAAAATCTTCAAACCGCTAAAACGCCTTGCAGGGAATCAAAGTGTTCATAGCTATTACGTCGCTTGATAACAGTGCCCCTCTGTTATCTTGCAAACTACAGTTTAGAAAAAACATAGCAAACAGATTCCCTTTATTTAGTTGCTGAGATTTGTAAAGGTAAACAAGACTCTGAAGCACCTGAACAAATGTGGAGCTCGCATTGTTCGCATCTTAGCACTTGCGTTCATTACGAACACCTACAAAAAGCCAATCCTTGGCTGTGAAGCCGAACTGCAGAGCATCTCCTTTTCTGAGCACTGGGGCTATCACTGCAAAGCATGCTGGTCCATTCTAAGCCTTGAACAGAAGAAAGGAAGAGATCATTAAATTATAATTTATAAGCATTTCCTACCAACAGGATTAGTATGAACGCAAGATCCCAGAATAAAGCCGCTGAGCAGCGAGGATGGCAGTTTAGTGTCTAGTAAATTTGATTTCTCTGAAAATCCTGACACATCATAACAGTGAAATCCTATTTACTGTAGCAAGCAGGATGGATAATACTATTTAACACCTGGTATAGTATGTGCCATCAGCTCACAGCTTTGTGCTCTGCGTGCTCATCTTACCTTAAGGTTAATGCACCTTGACAGCCTACATGGTAAGTAGAATCCCCAAATTAAGTGCCGAACCTACGATTTGCAAATCCTACCTCAAAATTTAAGTCACGAGAACATGAATGCAGATAAGAGGATCACATTTCCAGAGCTTACGTCTATATTCTCAGGCTCTGGTGTGGTACCGAGCCCTGCACGGCGCCGGAGTCTCGCTGCACAAGGGCCACTAAGGCCATGCACAGAACGTCTAGAATCAGCAAGGATGAGCTATCAGAATCACAGAATTAGAGAATGTTCGGGGTTGGAAGGGACCTCAAAAGATCCTCTAGTCCAGCCTCCCTGCCACAGCAGGGTCACCTAGAGCAGGTCACACAGGAACGTGTCCAGGCGGGTTTGAAAGTCTCCAGAGCAGGAGACTCCACACCCTTTCTGGGCAGCCTGGGCCAGGGCTCCGGCACCCGCACAGGGAAAAAGTTTTTCCTAATATTTTTGTGGAATCTCCTATGCTCCAGCTTGTATCCATTGCCACTTGTCCTGTCATTGGACATCCCTGAGCAGAGCCTGGCTCCGTCCTCCTGACACTCCCCCTTGACATATTTCTAACCATGAATGAGGTCACCTCTCAGGCTCCTCTCCTCCAAGCTGCAGAGCCCCAGCTCCTTCAGCCTTTCCTCCCCAGGGAGATGTTCCATCCCTCCATCATCCCTGGGGCTGCTCTGGACTCTCTCCAGCAGTTCCCTGTCTCTCTTGAGCTGAGGGGCCCAGAACTGGACACAAGATTCCAGATGTGGCCTCACCAGGGCCACAGGGCAGTAACCACAGGGCAGTCACCTGGTGACTGCTAAATCTGTAGCATAGCCAACATAATGTTGAAACTCCAAATGCTAACAGAAGAATTTTATCACCTTCCACATCCCATGCGCATTCACACGCACGCTACTCAACGCTTACTGCGAGTATTTCTAGGGAAGTCACAAGCACAGAAACTTAGCTGGAGTGAGAAATGAATTTGGGGATACACGTCTTGCTCATTCACACTGAAAAACTAAGTAGTTGTGCCATACAGCAGCCTATTGAAATTAATTTCCTTCTGCTCCTGTGACTAGGGGCATGACTCTCATAATGATGTGCAATCGTATCATGAAGCAGCGTAACATCGAAATCGTTGGATTTGTGGAAGAAAATCTGAACTAGGGAGAGTTGCATCATTCTGAAAGCAACAGAAGCACACATGGATGTGAGTGCCTGTATGATGCCAAAACTACAAGCAGAAGCAGGAGAGGATCTACTCATGTTTCCTTCATAGCAAAAAAAGTTCTAAAGCAAAAGCAACCAAGTGGAGGAATGAGGGGGTGTCAGCTGCTCTGCAGACAAAACCTCTGCAAGTTCTCAGATGACACCAAGCTGAGCGGTACAGCCGGTAAGCTAGAGGATGTTATAGAATCACAGAATTGTCAGGGTTGGAAGGGACCATAAAGATTATGTAGTTCCAATCCCCCTGCCATAGGCAGGGACATCTCCCCCTAGGGGACTGGACAAGCTGGAGAAATGGGCTCATGTGGGTCCTCCACCTGGATCAGGGCAATCCACATTATCAATACAGGCTGGGGGATGATTGAGAGCAGCCCTGCAGAGAAGAACTTTGGGATACTGGTAAGATGAAAAGCTGGACATGAGCCATCATTGCACACTCACAGCCCAGAAGGCCAATCGTGTCCTGGGCTGCATCAAAAGCAGCGTGGCCAGCAGATGGAGAGAGGGGATTCTGCCCCTCTGCTCTGCTCTGGTGAGACCCCACCTGGAGTGCTGTGACCAGCGCTGGAGCCCTCAGCACAAGAAGGACACGGACCTGTTGGAGCGAGTCCAGAGGAGGCCACAAAGACGATCAAAGGGCTGGAGGACCTACCCAGTGAGGACAGGCTGAGAGAGTCGGATCTGTTCAGCCTGGAGAAGAGAAGGCTCCTAAAGGGGAGACCTTACAGTGGCTTTTTAGTACCTGAAGAGGGCTTGCAAGAAAGCTGGGGAGAAACTGCTTACAACTGCATGTAGTGATAGGACAAGGAGCAAGGGTTTTAAACTAGAGCAGGGTAGATTTAGATGAGACATTGGGAAGAAGTTCTGTACTATGAGGATGGTGAGACCCTGGCACAGGTTGCCCAGAGACGGGGTGGAAGCCTCATCCCCGGAAACATTCAAGGTCAGGCTTGATGGGGCTCTGAGCAACCTGATCTGGGTAAAGATGTCCCTGCTCACTGCACGGGGGTTGCGCTAGGTGACCTTTAAAGGTCCCTTCCAGCCCAACACATTCTATGATTCTATGAGAACGAGCACAACCATTGATGTTGACTGGAAACTCCCCATCAGAGATGCAGAGATGGTTGCAAAGTCTAAAGCCACAGGGCCTTGGGATTGAGAGCAAAAACAGTATGGAAGGACGATGGACACAGAGGAGCTGAAAAAAGAAGGGTGAATACAGCCAGATAGAGGCACGTGAATACACACAAGACAGTGTTAGAGGATGAGGCCATGGGACTGTTCTTCCAGGCAGCAAGCTGCTCAGTCTGCCTCAGATGTTAGTTTTCCTTATTTTTACTCTGCTATTTTAAAAGAGAAATTGAATGGTTTAAAATACCACTAACACCACCTCATTATAGTAAATAACTACATATGTCAATGATTTGAACGCTGTTATCTCTGAGTTTTTTTGTGCTGCAGTCAAGAAGCAGTTATTCTGTAACAGACAATGAAAAACACCGACACATTTTTCTCAAAGCTTGATGTGCAAACTCTTAAATAACATCTTTACATCCTAGTCAGATATACAGTATGAGAACGTTACTCTTTAACTCCTTTGTTAAACTATCCCATTTTGCTTTGCCGCTGTGGAGCATGTAATAACTCACAGCTTATGTGCTATCTTTGACCTAGAAACACTGGCAGCTGTTAGGGGAATCGCTGGGTTTTTGGAAAGTATCAAAAGGTTTTTAGCACATAAACCAAATTTATGAACAGATATTGCCCTGGAGAATAGAATTGTTTATGTTCTAGTGTCGCAGCTGTCACTGGCGCACAGTTATTTTGTCCTGTATTAATCCTCTGAAAAGGTTGAGCATCTTCACTCAGTCACTGAAATATTTTATAATTGACAGACTTCATCTGGCACTGAATATGTATAATAATTTTCTCCATAAGGAGCACACTGTGCTGACACTAATCTGTTCTGTTGTCATCTCCCTTTATTATCAATGTCTGCATTGTTTTTTCAGCAGCACCGAAGAACACAAATACGAAGCTTCTAATTGAAAAAGCTAAGTAATCAAAAAGCCAATTAATCATACAGATGAGCTCTGACACGTAATGATGCAACAGACAGAAATACCACATCTGCATAACTGAAGTATTTTTTAAAGTGTGCTTATTTGGTGTAAGAATGATCTGAGAATGTAATTAGCATTCTTTGTCACAGGTGACAGACTCATATTGCACATTTCTTCCTACTGACATTACTTCTCCGAGCTCCACTTAGCCTGCGCTCCCACCTTCCCTCCCATTCTGATCTTTTCTCTGCGGAACAGCCCATGCTCCAACTTTGTGCACCTTTCGCTGAAGCAGGGACAAGTTTAGGAATAAATAAGCAGCCTATGATTGTGCTCTGTCTTTCCAGACCTCTTGATTTTTATTTTTTTTTTATTCTTGAAGCTCTATTTCCATCCCAATGCTCCAAAATCACCAAGAGAGAAGCTCACAAATGACCTTAGTAACGGCTGCAGGCACCCACCTCGGTGAAGCTGGGATTGCAGGAGACACAACCTCCTGCTTTTGCAGGTTTTCATTCTGTAATCTCCACGTTTCTGAAAAAGTTCAAAGGCAGATCTGGAGCAGAGTTCACCTCCTTACAGAGGTCAACAACTCTTTTTCTGTGTGTAGAAGAGATATGCACGTGCACTTTGAAAACGATGCAGATGACAACTCGGCAAAGCAAAGGTTCCTTTAGCTTACAAATACGAAGTCAGAATGAAAAGACGAGCCGTAATATCACGAGAGCTCCGCTCTGAAGACAGAGCAAACATCGCCCATGGCATAAGACAGTCAATTCCGAACTGTCTGCTCCAGTCCTGGAGACTTCCAAGTCCAAGAAGGGAAAGCAAGAGATGGCAGAGATCACCTATTTCATCTCACTTGGGGGACGACCCTTTGGTAGTACTCAAATACAGTCATTTAAAGTTCATTATCTCACTCGCACCCAACAAGGATGTATTGGCACGCACGTTGAAACCCAACTCCATACGGCAAGTCTCGCCTTAACAGGAGCAAGTGAAGGCGCTGTATCGGCAACCAACTTTAACACAAGAAATAACCAAGAATAAAATCTTATTTGCTGCATAACACCTAAGAGAGATCAAAGAAAAGCTTTCAAACAATTCTGATTTACCACACATCCTTCGCCCTGAATTACTCCAGTAATGCTTGTACCGTAACGGTAAAACGGAAGGGGAAGAGCTAAGAGCAGAGGTACAACCATCCCGTAAGAATCCATCTGGATGAGGCACTGCCAATGCTTTTCCCTCTAACACCAGCCAGTTATTTGAGAATCAGGAAGGTATTCTGTAGCGGTTGGGCTTTCTTTCACGAAGGATCCTAATGTTTAACCATTTAAATAATGCACCATTTTAGAATCATTAAACTAATTTCCCCTCATCCTTTCAAACTATTTTTCATTGCCAAGAACACGACTTCATTAATGCCATCTTCAAAAAGGCAGGACAAAACACTGAGACAGTATCTGATATGCCCTCTATTTAAAATATTCATTAAGACCAATTATATACACTGATAATTCATGCAACATGCTCTTCTTCCTAATCCATAAAAACGAGGGTTTTCCTTCTAGCCTGCTACGCTGCATAAATGAATATGTATCTTCTTAACATCGTTTTCAAAACTAACTAAAAAAATCTAAATTAATCAACAATAGGTAGGCTCAGGAAGAATGCAGAGGGCTAGAGGAGACAAATGTATTCAGGTGGAAGGTTACAAGCAAGCCGGGATCGTGAAAATTATGACAGCAGTAATTATTTGAAATTAACATCCTATAAAATAATACCCTGCAAAGAATAGGAACGTTAGCAGCAATATGCTAAAACATTGTAAGCACTTCACACAGCTTCCCAAACTGTTCTGCACAGTTTAGTTTCAAGTCTACTGTGAACAACAAAAAAAAGACACAGAAATGCTTTCTGAACGTGGCATAAACAACTTGCAATTAGCATTAAACCCTCCACGAGCTGGTGGCTTTTGGAGGAACCACCAGCTCCACCCGATGAAAGCAGCTGTGGGCCACGAGGAAAGCCGAAATCCAGTGTATATCTGCACACTCCACGTGCAATTTTAATACTACTCGGTGATACTCACCCGTTTACACCGTCTCTTCCTCAGTCCTAGTATCCAAGTAACCTTGTTTGGATTATTTCTCTGTATGTAATTACTGTGGTCGATGAAATCTCGTTGCAAATGTGAGAACTTAGTAAAGAAAACAATGTTCTCAACATTAAAGCCTTCACCTTGTCAATATTAAGCAGGACATAGTAGCAGTTAATACCAAAAAAATAAACCCTCTGGCCACAGTTTTAATCCTCATCTCCTTAGAAAAAGTCATCTGGTTTTAACAGGGAAACATAACCAGAAAGTGAGAGGCAGAAGCGAACAGAAACCCCTTCATTAAGAGGGAAAGAAGGCTTACCCTTTCCTCCAGTCGAGCCAGCTGCTCTTTGTAGTAGGCATCGTGCTTCCTCAGTTCTCTGTCTTTCTCTTCCAGCTGCCTGGCCTAAAAAAAGAAACGGGAAGATAAAACCGGATCAAGAAAGCGCCTCACTCGCAAAGCAAAACATCGACTATAAATTGTAGCAGCAAGGAACACGGAGCGACTGCGAGCTGCGGTCTAGTAGGACGTTAAGAAGTCGATGATTGCTGCACTGAAAATGTGGAGATTGTCTGTTGTAGCGGGTTTTTTCCTTCCCTCCTCGACAGCTGTGCAGTACTTTGTCCAAACGTTTTTGGAAACACCACCAAGACGGAACCAAATATCCCATGTTGAGTTGAATTTTTCTTACTATTTTTTATTTAACTTTACAGATCACTTCTGAACTTTGGGAAACTTGCTCAAGCTACTAAGAAAAACAAAATACAGATGTAGAGCCCGAACATTTAACTTTATTTGTTAACTGTTACTAAGCAGACATTCTGACAGGAGAAAAGTCGAACTTGCACCCATGTATTTGTACGCAGGGGTAAAAAGAATTTCTTTTGAAACAGATGTTTTTATTTTAAAATGTCAATTCAGGAATGCATTTAGTATCTGCTTAATTCTAAACACGTGAATGACTGAAAAGAACCAAATGCTTACATATCTGGAAAAACAGATTTAAAAAGTATATCTAAAACTCTGCCGGCCGCTTTAATTGTTAATCAATCCTTTGGAAACTCGTAGGTCGGCTGAAGTACCCACCTAAGCTGAAACTCTTTACTGTAGCATCACTCACACGTGAAAGACTGAAAAGAACCAAATGCTTACCAAATGCTTAAAAACGGATTTAAAAAGTATATCTAAAACTCTGCCGGCCGCTTTAATTGTTAATCAATCCTTTGGAAACTCGTAGGTTGGCTGAAGTACCCACCTAAGCTGAAACTCTTTACTGTAGCATCACTCCCATGTCCCATGGCTTAAAATAATACAAAATAATTTTGAACATCTATATTTTGAATGCTAATATGACTTGAGTATTCATTTAAGAGACACTGCTTCCACCACTACTGAGCAAGCTGACATTTTTTTGGCTTTTTGTCTGTAGTACGTATCAAGATCTAGTATTACAAAGGCTCGTTAGGAATTACAAATTACATTAGAAGAGCACACGTGCACTCAGAACACATACAAAGCTCTAAGTCCTTCAGAGGAAATACCAGACAAGTGATTTTTAACAAGCTATGGAGGGTTTAACGCCTAAATTATCAGCGCAAATTCATTCCAGGCTCATAATCATTTAATAATAAAATATCTTTAGTGACTAATAACGAACTATTAGTTATTATCTGCAGTAGTGGTCATTATCACAATTTCGCTTTCAACATTAGTCATTTGTCTCTAACATAATACTTTCACCCACGCATCGATAGCACAAAGCCAACTGCCACGAGTTCCTATTTTAGCAGCATCACGTAAAATGGGAAATTGTTGTTCTCTTACTACTAAAGACGGTATCTCCAGGCCACGCTCACAGAAACACATCAAAAAACTTACACCACATACTGTGCTATACTTGTGGAGATATGGGACTTCATTCTCTCTGTCAAGATTTATTTTTATTTTTAATTTTATTTGGCAACTAGTCCAAGCATTTTGAAGGATTTTGGATTGTTCCTTAGGTAACTACTTACCTTTACTTCGACATCCTGAAGCATGTAAAAAAAATCAGGAAGACAAATGACATTTCTTATAGAACGGTGAATGGAAAGGATGCACAAAAAAAAAATGCATGTATCTCATTGTCATATCTGTAAGCCAGGACAAGGCAGTCAGCTATTTGGAAGTTGCTTTTAACGCAACTTCACCAAAAATAGCCCTACTGATCCAAAAAGCACAAATTTTAATTCTACTAACCAAACCTTGCCCTCTCCAAACCACCCACCCTCAGCGCAGAGCCACGGAGCACCCGCTACCGCCCTGTCCACTATTACTTAAATAAGTCTTTACCCCCAAATTAGAGTTTTTTCCAAAGTCGATTACGCTAAATGTTCTACAGCCTAACTACCATGCCTTGTACTGATCACGGGTTTGCTTTTTTTAGGTAATCCCTGTATGACCTCCCAAACCTGGTGGTTAAAGAAATAGTCAAAAAACTCATGGTGGGCTGTTCCTCCCCAAAAGCTTCCTCTCCCAAGTGTCTAACACAAAACTTCAACGCAGTATCACAGTTACCCATACACAAATATTGTGTCTAACCACCTCACGATCCCTGAAATACTTGCAACTCAAGAACATTCCTTTTGTGTGAGTGGAGTTAAATAGGCCAGTGACTAAGAAAATGTAAAATTCATGTTCCATAACGCTCATGAGAACTCGGTGAAGTTTGGGTTATACAATTCAGTAGAGTTTCACACAATTCTAATCAATGATCCGAAACTAAGAAGTAAAACCGACTTTGGAAGGCCAATAAGATATAACAAAACCCACGCAAGAACGTCACCACTTGAATCGTTCGCCCCATTACGGATGATCTACAAGGGCAGAAATTTTCAGGTGTAAAAAAACCCCAAGAGGTCAAGGGCACTAATGATGGAGGAGGTGAAACCCATCCTCTCCTCCAAGCCCAGATGAATTTCAAGTCTTTTCACCTGTGTCTTGCTGATCACATGTCATTCAAAAGAGAGATGGATTTGATCACCAAATTCATATATATATACATATGAAAGACAATACAAGCAGGGGGAAGCAAATAACATTTGTTCCAAGGATACCCATCTGAGTGCAAGCTTTTGTTCTGGAAAGTTTGTTAGTTTTTTGGGTTGACATTTGGGTCGGCTCGCTGCCCCCCAAGGTAATTAGTGATTGAAACACCCAGATTTTATTGCACTAAAGATAGAGGGGTAAAGAAGTGAATTATAGTCACGCTGCTTCTTGCCCTGATCCTGTCAATGCATTTCTATCACTGATAAAGCCAAAATACTAGATTATAAAAATGTGAAATAACACGTACAAAAGTTTGGTTCCCTATGTTATGAAAGTAACTGGAAGATCTGGTAGGTCAGCAAGAAACTCAAAAAAAAAAGTTTCTTCCATACAGCCACTACCCCTGTTGTGTGTACAGTAAAGCAGACACTGCAAAGTTTAAAAATAAATAAATGAAATTATTCATTTATACAGGAGACAGTATCAATATGCCAACAGGAGAGAATTCACTGCAGAAATAAAAACCTGCTAGGTAATATTATATTTATGGGGTCACAGCAACATGATCCCAGTGAATATCAATTAGCTGTAACAAAATAATTAACGGTAGCCCTGTATTCAGTTAGCTGAGCGCTAAACTTTGGTTTCAAATGAGACACTGGAACAGGTTCATTGCTTCTTCACAAAGTAACTCTAATAAACAAAGCATTAGCTTGGGTGTTATTTAGGAAATACCTTCGGAAGGTCACCTCTGCAAGGCAGTCCGTCTTCCCAAGGCTACCCAAAATCAAAATCCAAAAATAGATCACCAATATTAAACACAAGCTGTTCACAATCCCTAGAAGCTGGACCAACATTCAAAGGCCAACCTGGGTATTGTTTTCAAAAGCAGTGCCTGGATTTAGCACAGTACCCCTACGAGTTCCCATCCCCGGGGAAATGGACAGAGCATCGCCTCAGGCACGGCCGCGGGGACACTCGCAGAGCAGCCCCGTGACCCAGCCAAAACCTTCTCATGCCGGACACCATAGACAGACAAAATTTTGTCCTTTGTAAGGTAGAACAGTGTGAATGAGCCACTGACTGAAAAGGTTAAGTGTAATAATTAGCTTTAAAAAACCCAAAGGAATCCAGTTAGCTGGATACAGCAACATTCACGGCGTGCACAGCCAGTCTAGAGCTGCTATTCTTTAAGGAGTTGCAGGGGATGAACCATTATGAGGTAGTTTAGGAGCAGGTTGTAGGCAGATTTTAAAATCAGCTCTCGAAGCCCTCGGCAGTCCCAGTTTTATGGCTGCCCCTTGGTGCAGACTCCGAGCTCCACATTCATTAACATCCACCGAGTTAACGGCAGAGCACCACTGAGATTGCTTCAGTTTGTGTTTCTGTGGCAAAGAAGAATAACCTGCTGCCAAATAAGAGCCCATTTTTACCCTAAATTTATAAATCATCGTCAGACATCTGAGAGTGTGCTGCCTAGGTCTTGCCAAGCTGCTTCACGGTCATTGGCCCACCAAGAACATCAGAGGACAGGGCAGAGTAGACAACCAAGGATCTCCCAAGCCACACTCAAGGCTGTGAGCAAGACCAGACCTGGGGGCTGGAAAAGCACCCTGTCACAATGGGTTTACAAGGCTAATGAAATGCTAACCACAGCCATGAGGGTGGGGAGAGGTCCCGTGAAATATCTACAGGTCTTCAGACAGGCCCATGTACTTTGAAGAAAAGGTTAACAGATTAATTAATAGGCAAAAGCCAGCGGCAGCAGAGGGCTGCCCTTCGGCAGCTCCAGAAGCACAACCAGCTTGCAGGAGAAGTGCTGGCAGGTCAGGATGAGCATGGTGCACCAGCACTGCAGGAGAGCAGATCTCAAAAAACGAGCTCTCACCGGTATGTCACTGGAGATTTTCTGTTTGCTTTGCAACCCAAGGTTTGCTGGAAGAGCACATCTGCAGGTTAAAGCAGGGTGTGAACTCATGAGCTCGTTCACAACAGGTACAGACACATTATAAAATAGTTATTCAGCATTTCATGTCCACTAAACTGCTCTGCCCAGAAACCCTTTCGCAGTGGACTACACTCCCCCAGCGCAAACAGCCCCCTGCATTCACGTTTGCATGTTGATAAAATCAGAATAAAAAAGTTTTGTGACTTGTTTACATCATTATGGTCAGCAAACCCACGATCTTCGCTCACTGCATACAGTGCCTCAATAAAAACGATTCTCAGCCTCCACATTTGAAACTGTTGCAATCAACATATATTAAAATTTAACCTTCTGCTTCAAAATAAAACACACACATCACTCCAAACGGGTAATGCAAGTAACTTACGGGTATCCTTAGGAACATATGCTTCTCCCTTCCCCCTCAAGTAATTTCTTTTTGCATCTTTCACTATTCACAAAATCATTCCTAACGACAAAGAACAATCCAGACACATCACTTAAAAAACTATGTTAATTTCTACTTGTAAAGGTAGAGAATAGTTCTGAATTAGAAACAGCAGTAGCAATAATGCACAACAAAACATAGTCTTTGACAACTGTAATTAAAACAAGCTTTTGTAATTACCGGTAAATGTGCTACAGTACATTTTCTAAAAATAATGAAGTCCTAAAAGAATGAGTAGTGCAGATCAAAAAGATCACACTGAGAGGAAGGCTAATGGAGAAACTTTAAAAATTGGTTTTACAAACAAGTTAGGATCTAGTCTATACAGAATATTTAACACTAAGCTTTCTTTATTAAATCTAGTTATAGACCAAGGAAGAAAAAACCCAATGGGACACCGTGTCAAACACGGGTTATGGACTCCGATTTCCAATGTAAGCCACAGGAACATGGAACTGAAATCACACAGACTCACAGAATGTTGGGGCTTGGAAGGGACCTCTAGAGATCACCCAGTGCAACCCCCCTGCCAGAGCAGGGTCACCCAGGGCAGCCCCACAGGAACGCGTCCAGGCGGGTTGGAAAGTCTCCAGAGAAGGAGACTCCACACCCTCTCTGGGCAGCCTGGGCCAGGGCTCCGGCACCCGCACAGGGAAAAAGCTTTTCCTAATATTTTTGTGGAGGAATATTGCTGTCCATCAAAACAGAAGACTTTTGATTTCTTGAAAATAAAAAATACACTCAGAGCTATTATATTCATCAGCAATAAGCAGAAAAGCCTCGTGTTTACTTCCAATCGTAGTTCAAAGGAAAAAAAAAGAGACGCTAAACAAATCTGTATTACATATCCGCATGTCGAGGGGAATAAAAGAAAGGCCCGACTTCTTTCTGAAGCTGTATACATGATTTGTATTTGACTAACACAGTCCAAAAAGATCAAACGTTTTAAAGACTATCTGTGCTGCTGCCAGGTATTTGTAGCAATTCAAATCATGTCTGTAACCATTTCTGACAACTTGTGATGCTTCAGTCATATGTCAAACATGTACAGCTTACCACTAATCTTAAAGAAGCATAGCTGGCTCCGTACGAGCCAAAGTGGAATTCTCTATATAAAAAGAAAGAGAACTATTCTGTAAAAATCAGGAAAAACAGCTGCTGGTAAACAGATTTAGGACTACGTTTTACATCCATCTTTGCTGCTATACCACTATTATAGTAAGTCATAAATATCTGTCCTGTTCGACTGTGTTCAGAATAGATCTAGCGCTAATTTTGCAGAAATACTTTGAAATTCCTGAATGAAATGAACAACAGAAAGATAGAGAAGAGGTGTTAGGAAGCACTGTGAGCCAGCATTTGGTGCACTTGGAAACAATATGTCATTAAACAAGGGAAAAGATAAGGAACCACCACCCTCTCAGAAGGTCACCACTGGAGTCCAAAAACAAGTCAGTGAGAAGAAGCTTGCACGCCAGTTGCCTAACACCTAAATATCCAGACCAGAGAAAAATCTGAAATCTTCTCAAATTTCCATCCAGGAGTCTTTATTCTTGCTCCAGGAATCCAGCATCATTAGTCAGCACTTTGATGCTATATTTTTAAAAGCCACAGCCTATTTCTTTCGCCTTGTAAATGGACGATTCAGTAGATTTAAGATAAACAGCGCAGTAATTCTTATAGATGCTGCACTAATGTAAGCTCTGAAAACCCAACATCACACTGAAGCCCACTTCAAAGTCAATCTCATCTGAAAACCCAGAGAAATCCTACTATATGCCCTGTTTATTACAGCTCTAGAAGTGACAGGGACCACACATTCTCCATTATTTTCCACCTGCGAATATCCCCCTTCTTGTATCAAATAATCAAAACTACACATGCATTGATATAATTTCTTCCCAACACAAGCTGCATTATTGGAACTGCCGGCTCAATCTGTTCTCCTGGTAACCAATTTCCACTGAAGGCAAAAGAAATGATGATGCCCAAGCAGGTAAGTCCACTTTTGAATACAAAATGAAAGTACATTTATTTCTTCTCAGCTACTTAGGATATTGATTTCCGCTTAAGACACAAAAGTAAATCACTTGTAACTACATCAAGTGTTTCTCAATTTGAAAGATACAATATAAGCAGTACCTTGATTTTTGGGTATTCAAGAAGCTGCCACTAAAAAAAAAATATTTTTAAAGCAACGGATTATCTGTACTTTCCTTTTTTTTTTTTTTGAAAATACATCTTGTTAAATTGAACTCTTTAGTACTAAATAAACCATCAAAACTCATTAACTCTGTCGCAATTAATGCAGCCATCCTGTTTACCATTATTCCAAACCAGAGATCTTCCTCATCAGCTTGATAATAAAAGAACTGCAAATAGCAGATAATTTAAGATAGAAGTTGTAACTCTGCAACACACTAACCTTTTAAACAGGGCATAGGAATTAACACTAAAATATTTAAGTATTTAACCTTGGCATTGCCAAGGGAGTATCGTTTCGGACAGTTTTGGGAATGCTACAGCTTTCACAAAAGATGTTGTCCCATCAAGATACACAAAAAATTCATATAGTAAAGAAAATATTTTTATCAGTATTTATATCAGTATGCCACATATATATCTATATACACACACACATTTATACATATATATATATATTTTTATATATATATACACATTTAACCAAGTGTGAAAATCCTGTGTGATAAGAAAAGTTGCTACACCCGTTTAAATTACAAAATACAAACTAACACTCAGCAAAAGGAGAAAGCAAAGCCTTGGGAAAGTGGAGGGAAATGGCAGGGAGCTTGTGTTGGGATACAGCAAGATTTAATGCTCTCTGTATTTTAATTAGCAAATTGCACTGCTGCTCTTTCAGAATTTTCTTTCAATTTCTAGCAATTTATTCTGAAATAAACCCATCAGAGAAATACTGCTTTGAGCAGAGCACCTCTGAAAGGAGACGGGATTGATTTATATATCGATTATTGGCGAGCATCTTCCTTTTGTATAATCCTAAAACACGTGTCATTGAATTTTTGTGTCCAACTTCCATTCACTGCACTTTTATTTCTCTTCTCATTTGATTGCAGAGTCTCTAGGGCAGAGCCTGGAACTCACTACACATCTGTGCAATGCTTAACATAATTATACTTCAAGCTCTGCTGGTGTTTCTATTCTAACAGAAATAACTAACATGCTAAGCAGAGAAAATACATATAAAAATATATAAAATCGACCAAAAAAAAAATCAGACTTTATACAAGGCCATCAAGGAGACAAACATTTGATGTTTGTAAAGACCAGGCGGGAAAAACAAATGAAAATAATTTAAAAGCTTGTCAAAAGCTGTGCCTAGTTCAGATGGTGACAGCAATTTGGGACTGAACAACCAAAAAAACCCCACACTTAAAAACGTCAACTACTAATTGAAAGCAGAAAATACATTTAGGAGGGGGTCTGATGTTGACATTTCTATTCCTTGTTCTTACTCCCCTGTCATGTTAATTTGTTGACAGAATATTTAGAGTGATTCACATCGCAGGGCAGAGCCCGGCTGTTAAAAAACACGGTTCTACATCTGACCGTTATATTTTTCTCTCAATAGGAAAGACTAAAACAGTTCACTAACGGGATATTCAAAAATAATTCAACAATAGTTTACACGCAGAAAAACGGAGAGCAAATAATCATAAAATCCAATGAAATGCTCAAAGGCTTAATAAAGATTACCGCGCGGAAACAGCCAAAAAGATCAAACCAGAGCAGATTACATGGTCAATGTCCCATGTTTCAGTTTACAATTTAGATTACTTCAGTCATCCAGCAAAAGGGATACGCTGAGATGATTGCAACTGGAGATCACCTTAATGCATGAAGACCAGGTAGAAGATGACAAGAAGTTATTTCAGGAGCAGGGATCAGGTAGCCTGAATGAAGGCGCTGGACGGGCAGGATCCAGTGAGGACAGACGGAAAATAACACAGTTTGGAAGCCAAAGTCAGGACTGGTCCCACGAAGCATTTTTATCCTGATTGTAAAGCCTCAGAGAGACTTTATATTCCCTCAGACAAACACAGAAAAACTTGTCCTGTGCTTAACAATAGCCAAATAAAAGCCAAGAAGAGATTTATGAAGAAAAAGGAAAAAGAGAAGGCACCACTGCACTGAGATTGCATTATTTGACTTCGACTAAATAAACTTGTGGATCTTCCCAGAGCTCTGGTCACTACAGCCCAAAGCTTCAGAGAAGAAAGAAGTTGGAGATACATGAAGACCAGAACCATCCGAAGTGCTCTGTGTACATCAGAAGGTACATGATAGAGGTATATAAAATAATTAAATGCTCAGAGAGGGTGAGTCAGGCTCTCGTATTTACTCCTTCTCATAATACAAGACCAAAGAGATTCACTGAACAGTGAAATTGAAAAGCAACAAATTTGAAACCAATTAAATGCATAATTAACCTGCAGAACTCATTGCCACAAGTTATCAGCGAAGCCGATCGCTTCACAAAATCCAAAAAAAAGTTTAGATGTTTGTATTAACTCTGAAAACAGCCACAGGTATACCTGGACGGTAGCTGGGGCTCTGGATCCCTTTGAGGACAGTAAACCCCAGCGTTCTGACAATTAAAACTCCTGAAGTCTGGCACATGTGAATTATAAGCAATTAGGAGGAAACTCCCTGTCCTCTTTGTACCACCTGTGTGTTAAAAAGAGCCTCAGGGGAACGGCTTCGCTTCTTGTGGCGTATGACAAAAATCTTTATTTGGCTCCAGAATTTCAGCCACTTCCAGTCAGCTGCTGTGATGCTCTATTTAAATAACCAAGACAGAAAAAAAAACAAACAAAAAAGCCCTAAATACCCTAAATAAGCCTTGCCAAGTTTTTTGCTTTCACAACCAAGACGACAATTTGTACAGGGATTACACAGAAAGCTTCAAGAAGTCTTTTGCAGAAGAGTCTCTTTTTTGTGTATTGGGAACAGCTGAGCAGCGTAACGTTCAATGAAAACTCAACGTTCAACGCGTGTTCAACGCAACTCAAGGTATAAACCAAACCAAACCATCTAATCAGCAGAGGAAAAAAATAGCTAACGAGTAAATTTAAATACTGCTGAGACGGAAACCAGAACATCGAGCTGGTTCAAATGACTCGCACAGAAAGAAAGACTGCGGAGTTTCTCTGCTCAGCACATTTCCTGCCATTAGCCTCATTGTTCTTGAGACAGAGAAATTCGTGCAGCAAAAAGCACAATTTTCTAGCCCGAAGACGAAAAAGTGCCGAGAAGCACGCTGAAGACAGGGACAGCGAATCCACGCTCTGGTTTTGCAAAAGCAAACGAATACTGATAGCTCCTCTAGCCTCTTCCTTCCCATTTCTGCTTCTCCCTCTTCTTCTCTTCACCTTCCTACCAAAAATAAAACTGGTAAAATTGTTACTACACTCTGCTTCCGCACTCCAGCTGCTTAAAGGGCGAGTAGAAATTAGGACTGCAATTTCAATCTAAATGGGAAGAAGTCTTGAAAATCTAATATTATCACTCCAAGAGCCAGGTAGAAATGGAAGAGAATGTCCCACTATGATCCATCACTATTCAGCACCGCGTTGGTTGCTCTTAACGTTTATTGCTGTATCACAAAAACGAGCAGCTCAGCCTTAAACACGGATTAGGATGCAGTGCCGCACAAATGCAAAATGGACAATCAGTGGAAGGAAGAACACCTGCAAATTCGATGTAATATATATTCAAGAGATAAGAAGGTAAGAAAAAGACCACAGACAACAATTAACATCCAACAAGTCACTATCTCAGGATTTTTTCCATTCTCGGAGAGTGTGCCTGGTAGAAGGCACAATACTAAATAAGCTAAACTTGTGCTACCTGCTATTGTAACTTAGAATCACAGAATCCCGCTCGGTCCCCATGTGTTGCCAGGTCTAGTCGAGAGGTGGTGTCCCTGTCCAAAACAGGGAGGTTGGACTAAATGATCTCTAAAGTCCCTTCCAGCCTAGGCCATTCTATGATTCTATGAACTGTTTGGGTTGGAAGGGATCTTCAAGATACCCAGTTCCAACCCCCCTGCCACAGGCAGGGACATCTCCCACTCAAACAGGTTGCTCAAAGGCCCGTCCAACCTGACCCTGCAGAGAGGTAAATGTTACCAGTCGTCAGGACTGTCCTGATATTCACCTCTTTCTGGTTGGTTCTAGTTTTAAGCAGAAGAGACTTAGGGCTCCAATGCAATAAGCTTCTGGCTTAAGGGGATTCTCAATCATAGAATCAGAGAACCAATGATAGAATCATAGAACCAATCATAGAATCAGTCACAGAATCATAGAATCAATCACAGAATCATAGGATGTGTTGGGCTGGAAGGGACCTTTAAAAGTCATCTAGTCCAACCCCCCTGCAGTGAGCAGGGACATCTTTACCCAGATCAGGTTGCTCAGAGCCCCATCAAGCCTGACCTTGAATGTCTCCAGGGATGGGGCTTCGACTCCCTCTCTGGGCACCCTGTGCCAGGGTCTCACCACCCTCATGGGGAAGAACTTCTTGCTAAGACTTAATCTGTATCTATCCTGCTCTAGTTTAAAACCATTGCCCCTCATCCTATCAGCGAAATCCAACACAGAGTCCTTACTCCATCTCAAGCAACATGACCTTAAAATGAAGCCAGCCAGCACGGTCCTGGGGTGCAAGAGCACGAGTCGGACCCTCAGTTTCACCCACTGGGGCATCCTCAGAGAAGATTTCTGGTTTTTTTCCTTTTTCAGTGCGTCGGTGATGTTTGCAAGGAGTCCGTGGGCTGCCTGTACAGCGCTTGGAGAAGCTGCAGTCCGTGAGTTTTATAAAGAAATCGTATTACTTCACCATGGCCATTCTGTGTTGAGGGTGAGAACGCCTGCGAAGGAAAGTAAGCACTTAAAAGTGCTTTCCTGAAAGGTGGTTTCATCCCCGCCAATAAAATGCTTCAGGAAAACACAAGCAGCCGAGCACTTCTATACTAATGGAAAAAAAAAAAAGCGCTCTTCTTCCATTTTGGGAGTTGTTAAAAAAATGTCAATTTTAAACAATCTTTTGGGTGCTGCCCAACATTTTGAGTGCTAGAAAGCAAAGTTCTGGTCTGAATTTGTGTAGTGTGGGGCTTTTTCTCTTTTTTTTTACTGCATGCCTAAACCTTATTTGTCATGCAATACAGACTGTTCTAGCCCACATTAAGAATTAGTGCTTAATTTTCTAAACGTGGAGAGACATACTAACTACTTGCAGAACTAATGTCACTGGTATTTGCATGAAATTGAGAACGGTAAAGAATTGTGAAAATCAGATTAATTCAGAAATGGTAGAACAGTAACAACTTCTTTCTGTCCTTAAAGAGTAAGAAAGAAAAAAAAAATCTATATTCTGTAGAACAAAACACGACCGATCATAAATAGGAAAAGATCTAATAAAATGTTTATTCTTCTGTCTTAATACAGAGTGCACAACCCCCTGGTTGCTACTATCTGCAAGATATCACATCTATCGGCATGGTAACAGAGCTATTCAAGCTTTCTTGATATTCTACCTTCATTTAGCACTGACACACCTGCCCAGGGATGGAGAGAACTGAATTTCCAAAAGAAATCACATTTTTCTCACAAAGGACAACTTTCTGCAGCATTCTCTGACCGCTCAAAATCACATAAAAACTATTTGTACGTGAGAAAATAGTCACAGACGTGATCTGGTGCACTTATCACCGTGTTGTACAAACCTGTTAAATTTCAACACCTTGAGGAGATGAGGTTCAGTTAATCATTGTGTGGGACAACGCAGCGAAGTCCATGCTGACCACTGCAGTGACTGGTACAGTTTAATTGAAATAAGTACTGAAAAAGTGCTTCAAGGAGGTGCTAAGGAGATCACAGAATCATAAATACAATAGATCACAGAACACCAGCTTGGAAGGGACCTCAAGGATCATCTAGTTCAACCCTTGAAGGAAAGAAATAGAGCTGAAACGAGATGGCCCAGCATCCTGTCAAGCTGAGCCTTAAAAGATGCAAGACTGTTTTCAAATATCGGTGTCCTAACTGCCTGTCAGTGAAATGTCTGTAAAAAAATGGGATTCCCCATTCCCCTAACCGACCGTGGTTTTGTGGACTGTAATCTCCCTGCCCAAATTCAACAGGCAGTCTCCAGCAGGGCTTACTTTTCATTTCTTTCTTTCTGCTGTTGAGCGCTATTAGACATCTGCCACATTCGACTTCCACAGTCTCAATTTATAGGTGGAGGAAAGCAATTTATTTACATGCAGAAGGTAAAATTTATTTGGGCACTGAAATAACTGACAAAATTATGTGGTAGGAGCACAAGTGTTATTATGGCCGGTGACAGAGAGTCTGAGCCCAGCCCAGACACACTCCAAAGGAAGGCTGGAGGCATAAATCTGCATTATGCAGAATATCGCCCCAGATACAGAACTTCAGCTCCTATAAACTACAATTAGAGTCTTGTTTGCTCTTATGAAACCTTAATCTGTAACACAGAGCAAGTAGTATTTTTTCCAGTGCTGGGGAAATAACCGCCTATCGTCTCTTACTTAAGCAGACTCAGTTAAAAAGAAACAAACCCACAAAAAGTGTCAAAGCCTGAAATGCTTTGCCCCGAATTGTAAGCACATCATTTAGCTTTTCGGTCTAAGATGGACAGGAGGACTATTTCTTGCAAATATTATTTGTATATGTTTGCTTGTAGATATATACAGGCTCAGAAGCAAGATGTTCCATTCAAGGCTGAGAATCGCAGCATCACAGAATGTTCAGGGTTGGAAGGGAGCTCTGGAGATCATCTAGTCCACCCCCCCCGTCAGAGCAGGGTCACCCAGGGCAGCCTCACAGGAACGCGTCCAGGTGGGTTGGAAAGTCTCCAGAGCAGGAGACTCCACATCCCCTCTGGGCAGCCTGGGCCAGGGCTCCCGCACCCGCACAGTAAACCAGAGAGGGCCTGAGTAACTCCACAGTTAGAGCTCTGGTGAGACCCCACCTGCAGTTCTGCATCCAGCTCTGGGGTCCTAAGGACATGCACCAGTTGGAGCGGGTCCAGAGGATGCCACAAAGATGATCAGAGGGGCTGGAGCAGCTCTATGGGGAGGAGAGGCTGAGAGTTGGGGCTGCTCAGCCTGGGGAAGAGAAGGCTCCTAAAGGGGAGACCTTAGAGCATCTCCCAGTGCTTGAAGGGGGACACGGGAAAGCTGGGGAGGGGCTGTTTACAAGGA
>NW_009705237.1:25225-36288 GCF_000703405.1 Apaloderma vittatum
GGTGCCCCTGCCCATGGCAGGGGAGTTGGAATGAGATGATCTTTAAGGTCCTTCCCATCCCAAACCATTCTGTGATTCTGTTCTATGATTCCACCATTTATTGATTGCAAATGGGAAAATCGAGAAAGATTCTGCAATAAAATATGGAGTGCTGATACAATCCTTGCCCTGCAGGTTACAGAAGTTCTAGAAGTTTCGTGATACAGCTAGGAGGGTGGGTGAGGAGGAAGAAGACACATTCCTCCCAAAGTAAGTCAGAGAAAAAACTGGGCTCAGCCTCCAACTACTGCTGCTGGAACTGAAACGTCTGTTAGAGATGAGGAAGATTATTTTTTTTTCAATTTGCACAGGGAAAGAAAACAAGCCCTGCCATACCAGTATAGAATCACAGAATTGTCAGGGTTGGAAGGGACCTTAAAGATCATCTAGTTCCAGTCCCTCTGCCATGGTCAGGGACACCTCACACTTAACCAGGTCCCTCAAATCCCCATCCAGCCTGGCCTTGAACACTTCCAGGGATGAGGCATCCACAACTTCCCTGGGCAACTTGTTCCAGTGTTTGACCACCCTGATACTAAAGAATTCCTTCCTAACATCTAATCTAAATCTACTCTACTCCAGTTTAAAACCATTGTCCTTTTTCCTGTCACCACATGCTCTTGCCTTTGTGAGTGACTCTTTTTTTCTGGTCTCAATGCACAATAAGGTCTCCTCGGAGCCTTCTTTTCTGCAGACTGAACAGCCCCATCTCTCTCAGTGTGTCTGCACAGGAGAGGGGCTCCAGCCCTCTGAGCATCCTCGTGGCCCTTCTCTGGACACGCTCCAGCACGTCCAGATCTTTCTTGTAGTAGGGGCTCCGGCACTGCAAGTGTCACGCAAGAAGAGCCCAAAGCTGGGCAGCTCTGCAGCATGCTGACACTGATCCAGGAGACCTCCCCACATCCTGGTTAAATACTCCTCTTTGGACATAAGCGTGGCAAACGGAAGGAAATAGGAAATCTTGTATAAAATTAAGTAAATTGTGAATGGTAGCACAGCCTGTGAAGTGGACACGATGAGGAGCTGGGCCAGAAGACCGCTCCCCTGCTTCTTCACCAGCAACGGATCCCCTCAGTGATGACATGCAGGAGGACAAAAAAATGCAACTTTTCCAGTCCAAACAAGCTCTAAAAATGCGATTTATGACATGTCATCAATGAAAATTACCAAAAAAAAAGGAAAGCAAGCCGAGATGATGATAATACCAGCAGAAAAGCTTCAGCTAAGGGTGGCTGAGGGCACTAGATGAGGCTGGACACTGTCAACAAAATACCAAACTATGGTTTGAGAAGCCAGTTGAGCAAAGCACACATCTGAACTGCAATTGGAGGGGGAAACTACTGGGAGTTTTCTTGTGGATTTGGTTTTTTTTGAGATATTGATGGATTTTCTTAAATTAACATACCCTCACAGAACAAAGAAGTTGAAGACACAATCTATTTTCCTAACAGTAAAGTAAAATTATTTCTAATGTTTTCAAAGCTAGGAAAAAAAAAAGATATGAACATGTTCAAGAAATTCATAATTACTCTTGTAAGCAATTCGAAGATTGTCTTGGCATTAAAAAAATCTCTGGATAAAAAGGAATAAAAACATCTAAGACTAAGATAAGTGGAATAGGTTAATTTGCATTGTCTTATCACTAAGGTTTACACAGTCATAAAACCATAATGGCAAGGAAATTCCGAAATAAAAGAGAAATTATGTCTACAACCATACCCACTGTTCTAACTATTAAATTTTTTAAAAGTTAATGATCTGCTTATTAACAATATCATGTCAGAAGCACAGTGGAGGGTGAGGTTAGCTTCCCATTTATTTCTAAATCATTCCCACTACTAATACTCGTGGCTCGATGCAAGCACCCTTTGCAATAACATTTTATTGCAGCGAATCAATAAAACTCATTATCATAAAACAAGACTCCATTCTGCCCTGCTACGGTCTCCCCAAAACTCTCATCTACTTCTAAAGCCACTGGAAAAATAACCTACGTGTCACCGTTGGCTACATTTGGAAACAGAAGACCTCAGACATCGCTTCAGCCTCCTCTCCGAAATCGCTGGTGGTGGACCCAACGCTCCTGAAATGTTTCATGAAGAATGAAAATCATGCCAAAAAAATGCTCCTCATCTAATAGTTTTGAGTGATTCTCGTCAGCATAGGTTCTTTTTTCCTCTATGCTTTATGTATTTTTTATAACTATGGAGTATATTTTTATTTATAAATTTAAAAAAAAAAAAAGTCAGTAATAACCAACCATCCAAGCCCCTTGAGAGAGATCTAAGACAGGAACAAATTAACTTAATCCTATTACTTTAAGGTCCAGGACCGAAAAGAGCTGCTGAACACTTCTGGTGAACCTGTGTCACTTTGATCTGCGTTGTAAGAGAAAAAGCAAAATGACACGTTCAAATGAAAATCATCCATAATAGATGAAAGCAGGGCAGAGCACTTCATGGATTAAATGTGTTTAGGAGAGTCAGAGGGTGAAAATAAACAAAAAATTACAATTTTCTACATCCCTCTTCCTCCATCTCACACCTTTTCCTGAAATGCAAGCTTCCCAAAATTATCTTTAATCACTGCGTATATGAAAACCACAGTGAAAAGAAGAATGTACATTAAAATCTTGGTTGTACCTCATATGTCATTCTGGAGCTAACTCCAACGCAACTGCGATTAAACACGTAAATCAACCTAGAAGTAGAAACGTGAACTTTTACGTCGTAAAATTAAAAACTGGAAGGGCAAGAGTTTCATTTTTCCACCTATTAGTACTGCAGGGTGAACTTAAACTCATTGCTCCATATTTCAATCTCTATTTCTAGAAAGACAAAATGACATGTGACTATTTTAATAGAGTATTTGACAGGCTGCTACAAAAGGTTGCTACCAATGCAACGCAACGCTCGCTCTCATATACAACGGAGGTAAAGTGACATACATTAAAATTAAAATATGTTGATAATATGACCTCAGGGTACCTTACGGAGTTTGTGTTTTCAGAACCCATTTTTATTCAGTTGTGTGTGCTCCAAGTAGTATCTTAGCAATGATTATGTTAAGATTTCCATCATAAGCCAACTAAAAGCTCATAATTCAAAACACAGTTGGGTTTGGTGTTTGTTTGCGGGGTTTTTTGGTTTCATTTGTTGGTTTTTTGTTGTTTTTTTTCAGAAATAAGCTTTTGGACTGTTTTAATCTTCACGGAAGTATTGCTAAAAATAAATTTTGAGAAAAGAAACAACCTGCTCTAGCTTAGCCTGTTTTCAGCAGGGAGGTTGGACAAGTCGAGCTCTAGGTCCCCTCCAACCTCAGCTATCCTGTAATTCCAGCAAAATATTTTTGCTTTTCTTCCTGAATGACCATTAATTACTTGGACTTACTTGGCAGTCCTACTGCTCACGTCTTATTAATTTCTGGCAGATTTGAAGTTGTCAGGACTGCACTGTATATGCTGCTTCGATAACTATTTTCCCTTTGGAAATACCAAGAGGGCTTCAAGTGCAGTGGCTGTTCACTGCCCAACTACCAGTTTCTGCAGAAAAGCAATTTATCGGCTCCTTCTCCAACAGGAGAGTTTTTCAAAGCCCGCATGTGCTACAGGCAAACTGCAGATAATAATTTCGTTCTTAATATCTATGGATATATATATATAAAAAAAAAAGAGAGAGACTGGTTCAAGCGACGTTGCAAAGTCTTTGCAGAATCCTCCGGCAACATTTAGGAGCAGGCTGCATGCAGCAAGCTGTGCTAAACACCCCGAACCTCAAAAGTTTACGGCTCATTGATTGAGAAACAAAATAATTGGCAATTTGGGGTTATCTGCTTCAGTAGCCATCCCTGGAAAAGTATCTCTGTCTAAAAATTATTCCCTTTGGGCAGTCAGGAGACTGAGGCATTTAAATCACCAGCTGTTTCTCCACCCACACCAAAATGCAACGTAAGCGTCTGGGTTGAGTCCTACAAACACCACAGAAAACCAAAATCACAAGTGCGACCCATACACTATGAGGAATAACCTGTACTCAGGGCTGGTGAAAAAATTATCTTCAAGAGGCACTCAGGATTTTCAGCTTTTATAAGCCTATCAAGTTTGCTTTCAAACGTTTCTGGACGCCTACATCTTTGTATGGAACTCACCGCTTCTTCTGTAGGGGAAAATGTCACAAATCATAGAACCGTAGAACGGTTTGAGTTGGAAGGGACCTTAAAGATCACCTTGTTTTCCCATTTGCAATCAATAAATGGTGGAATCATAGAACAGAATCACAGAATGGTTTGGGATGGGAAGGACCTTAAAGATAATCTCATTCCAACTCCCCTGCCATGGGCAGGGACACCTCCCATCAGCCCAGGTTGCTCCAAGCCCCGTCCAGCCTGGCCTTGGGCACTGCCAGGGATGGGGCTTCCACAGCTTCTCTGGGCAACCTGTGCCAGGGTCTCACCACCCTCGGAGCGGAGAATTCCTCATGAGCTCAAACTTTCAGGCAGAAGTTACCTGATCAGATGTTCAACCCAAAAAACTTAAACCAACAAACCGTACCTGACCACGGAACATTTGCCTTTGGTCGAAAATTATCACTTTGGGAGGTTCCTAACACATGTTCGTCCTTTAAGCTCCACTTTCCAAAAAAAAAAAAAGATTTAAAAAAATCACCTCTGTATACCAAAAGCCCAAAACAACCCAAGGGAGAGCAAAATACATATTCCTTCGGGCTCACTGTGGCATATAGTTTATTTAATCGTAACACAGCTTTTCTTCATCTGTAGCACTAAAAAAGTCTCACGTGCACGTAGCAATATGATTTAGCCAAAGGTTTCCACTGACCATGCCAATGGTACCTACCCCTGTGAAGGCACCAGTAGCTTTCCCTGCAGCAGAACTTTGCCACTTGCTTAAGAAACCCTCTGAGCACTTTTGGCCGCTCTCAAAACACCAAGTATCGATGAAATCTTGAATATATTTGACACTTCTCTCTCTGAGAGTCTTGCAAACCTGGTGGAAACCAGGCTGTGAGAAGCCCGATGTGTCCAAAACACAATCATTTATCTCTTTTTATTCCAAAACACAGAAGTTGGTGTTAAATTATTGTCTACCACGCGGACAACTGTAACACGGGTTGCGTCCAAATGATAACGGAAGGTCATGTAAGCGGAAATTAAATACAGGAGACGTGATTACAGAAGGAAGGCTCCGTTTGCTGAAGCTTATTCTCCAAAATTACTTGCTATCTGAGCCATCTGCACTCATCAGTTTAAGGTTACGGTCTAATTTCTTCAAAGAAATTTTTATTATTAACTGGAGCCCTTAATATTAATTTTGCTGAGCTAATAAACAAGATTTGAAAATAGCTTGTCAAAACAAAAGTGTCCTTTAAAATTAAATCGCCATTACATTTTAATGCTGAAAAATAAAAAGAACATTATACAAGTTCTGTGCTGTCCCCAAACACCAAGTTAAGAAGCCTAAGAAAGTCAATTCCAGGTAATTCTGCACATTTCTCAATACTGTGTGAGAAGTACTGTGAGAAAGAAAATGTCCAGACTCACAAAATAAACCTGCGTGCATGTAGAGTTCTTCATGGGCACATTAAAAAACAAACCAAAAATCAAATACCTATTCTGGAGAGACAATTGATTCTACAGAGCTCTGAGTGCAGGACTGAAATCACTGAACTGAATGACACGCATGTGTCAAAGTTACACTTAGTACTAGACAAAACTACTTTTTATTGTTAAAATATTCTTGTTTCTTTTGAAGTACAAGATACTATTAGTTTAAGTCACTTTCACTCTGCTTTCATAATGCCTAACTTGAATTTCCAAAGGAAAAAAAATTCTTTTGCGCAATAAAAAATTGCTACAATATCTCTATTTTTCAATATTTATAATAGCTAAATATAAGGTGGTTGTATTTTGCATATTATCCCACCCTCCAGCTTTAAAATAACACCCCCCTAAGCAAAAAAACAGAATAAAACCCAACTGCTACTAATGAAAAAGAAAAAACAAAAATACTTCTCTATTTGCTTTCTGAATATTTCTCTCTCAAAGTAAAGCCTGTCAGTTTATATGCCCTCAATCCCTTCTCACTGCCATTTCTGACAAAATATATTAATGACAAATTCTGAAAATTAAAGCCGTAAGGTTGCTGCACTGCAGGGAATTGCCACATGGGGGATTCCAAACTGATGGGAATTCGATAGGAATTCAGGGAAAGTCATGCGATCATGACACGGCAAAAGGAGAAAATATAGTTTATACTTTTTAAAATGAGAGGTTTAAAGCATATTTATACATATATCCTACATATTTCTCACTAACCTGCTCTAGAAAACACCACGGGGTTTTCTGCCCCTCTGAAGCTAGACCTGTACACCTTTGGGACTTCTAGCAGCATAAAAAGATAAAAATTAATAATTTAATCTATTTTCAGTATTTGAATCTTTTCTATTTTGGAAAGACGTCAACTGGAAAAAAATTATTCATGTGTAAATACACCCACACACAGACACACACATAATAGCATGAACCCCAAATCCGTACCTCAGAGTTAGTATTTCCAGCATTATTCCAAGAGCTCACCTTTATTTACACCCAGCAGTATGTCTGAGGTGTAAATTAAAATAAGTTTGAGAAATCTCATTCTTTAAGGACGTGAAATTTTGTTGCACTGCTGGGGACTGTGGGAGCGGGAAGGAGAAACACTTTTTTCCATAACTGCCATTAGTAGCACCGATCCGGGTGCTTTTTTGTTCTTTTTTGTACCCCTGCTCCCTTTAACGCCCACTGCACCTTCAGCAGCGCTGAGCATGCAGGTGCCACCTTCTCAAAACAGAAATCAAGATCATCTAATAAATGAAAGGACAATGTTTAAAACAGTTATTGTACAAGGCAAGTGATAGAAGACGATAAAATAACCATTTTTTCATCTCTATATATCAGCAGCTGTTCATTTTACTGTATTTGGAAGCATATCTTCCTGAAGGCCGTGTGATAAAAAATGCACTTCCCTAACTTATTTTAGAGAGGAATTTAGATCCAAGCCTCATCATAATACAACAAATTATAGATCCACAGAATCACTTAGGTTGAAAAAGATCTTTAACATCATTGAGCCCAAGTGTTAACTCTGAAATGCCAGGTCCACCACCAGGCACCACATCTACCCGGCTTTTCAACACCTCCAGGGATGGTGACCCCACCATCTCTCTGGGCAGCCTTTTCCAGGGCTTCACAACCCTTTTGGTGAAGAAATTTTTCCTAATGCCCAATCTAAACCTCCCCTGGTGCAATCTGAGGCCATTTCTTCTTGTCCCATCGCTTGTTCCTTGGGAGAAGAGACTGACCCCACCTCGCTAGCCCCTCCTGTCAGGGAGCTGCAGAGAGCGAGAAGGTCTCCCCTTGGCCTCCTCTTCTCCAGCTGAACAGCCCCAGCTCCCTCACAGCTGCTCCTCATCACATTTGGTCTCCAGACCCTGCCCCAGCTCCGTTGCACCCCGCTGGTTCAGCTTCAGTCACTGTTGACAAGCACCCCCAGCTCCTTTTCCGCCAGGCACTTTCCAGCCGCTCCTCCCCAAGTCTGTAGCACCGCTGGGGGATGGTGTGCGGGCAGGACCCAGCTCCTGGCTTCGTTGAATCTCCTACAATCGGCCACAGCCCATGGATCCAGCCTGTCCAGGTCCCTCTGCAGAGCCTTCCCATCCTCCAGCAGATCAACACTCCCACCCCCGCTTGGTGCTGTCTGTGAGCTTGCTGAGGGTGCACTTGATCCCTTCGTCCAGATCACTGATAAAGACATTAAACAGAACTGGCCCCAGTGCTGAGCCCCGGGGAACACTGCTCGTGACCGGCCGCCAACTGGATTTAACCCCATTTCCTCCCACTCTTTGAGCCCGGCCATCCAGCCAGTTTTTCACCCAGCACGGAATACTCTTGTCAAAGCCATGAGCCTCCAGTTTCTCCATTAGAGTGCTGCAGGAGATGGAGTCAAAGCTTTTTTAAATTTAGGTATATAACATTCACAGCCCCTAAGCGAGTCACCTTGTCAGTCAAGCAGGACCTACCTTTCAGGCACCCTTGCTAACCGGGCCTGACCACCTGGTTGTCCTGTCTGTGCCACGTGATGGAAGTCAAGAAGATCTGCTTCACAGCCTTCCCCAGCACTGCAGCCAGACTGGCAGTCCTGTAGCTTCCTGGATCCTCCTTCCAACCCTTCTTGTAGATGGGCGTCATGTCTGCTAACCTCCAGTCCACTTGGACCGTCGTGTGCACTGAGTACCCTTGGGTTGATCCCACCTGGTCCCACAGTGTGTGTCTAACTGGAGCCCCTCTTGGATTATGGGGGCTTCATTTTGCCCCTCAATCCCATCTTCCAGCTCATAGGTCTGGGTACTCACAGAACAATTGGTCTTACCGCTAAAGACTGAGGCAAAGAACACATTAAGTACCTCAGCCTCTGCCTCACAGTTTCCCTCTACATCCCTTAAAAGATGGAGACAATCCTTAACCTTCCTTTTGATGCTAATGCATTTATAGAAACATTTTTTATTGTCTTTTACAGTAGAAGACAGACTAAGCTCCAGGTGGGCTTTGGCCCTTCTAATTTTCCCCTGCATAACCTCACCACATCCTTCTTGTCCTCCCAAGTCACGTGCCCCTTCTTCCAAAGCTCACAAATTCTTATTTTTACCCTGAGCTCCAGCCAAATCTCTCTGTTCAGCCAGGCTGGTTTTCTTCCCCGCCGGCTCATCTGTCAGCACATGGGCATGGCTTACTCCTGCGCCTTGCGTATTCCCTTCTTGAAGAAAGTGCAGCCTTCCTGGACTCCTTTGTCCTTCAGGACTGCCTCCCGTGGACTGTCAATCGGGCTCCTAAACAGGCCAAAGTCTGCCCTCCACAACTCCAAGGTGGTAGTTCTGCTGACCCCCCTCCTAACTTCTCTAATAACCAAAAACTCTATCACTGTTTCCAAGATGGACTCTGACCATCACATCATCCACACATCCTTCTCTGTTCACAAGCACCAGGTCCAACAGGGCACCTTCCCTAGTTGGCTCCCCCACCAGCTGGCTTAGGAAGTCCTCTTCCATACACTCCAGGAATCTCCTGGACTGTCACGTCTCTGCCGCATTCTATGTCCACCAGACATCTGGTAAGTTGAAGTCCACCACGAGAACAAGGGCTGGTGACTGTGAGACTCCTCCCAGCTGCTCACAGAATATTTTGTCATCGTGGATGGGTGGCCTGTAACAGACTCCTACCATGATATCTGCCTTGCTGGCCTTCCCCCTCATTCTTACCCAGAAACACTCAATCCTATCATTACCATCGATAAGCTCTACCCAATCAAAGCACTCCCTAACGAACATGGCTATCTCACAGCCTCTCCTTCCTTGCCTCTCCCTTCTGACGAGCTTAGAGCCACGCAGGACAGCAGTCGTGTTGTGTTACTCATCCCACCACGTTTCCATAATGGCAACCTTCGCTGCCGCACGACGGCTCCAGCTCCTGTTTGCTGCCCACGCTGCAGGCATCGGTGTTGACGTACGTCAGTCGGGTTATTGATCCCGTCACCTTGTTGGGGGGGAGAAGTCCTAATTCCTACGTGACCATTCTCAGGTGTTTCTGTGGTTTCTAACAGATCCATAATCCTTGCGCCTTTGCTGCCGCATGGATCTCCATCCCCTACCTTCACCGAGGCAGAAGACTGAAGGACCTTGCTAGCACACTGTCCCTTAAAGATTGGCGTGCCACCCTCAGACTTCCCTCTAGTAACAGCTTATCGGTAGTAACAATCTAGCGCTTGGGTACGCAGCTTCAGAACTACCTCCTGTTTTTAGAAACTGACTTCATCCAGCAAAACATAATTCACCCAGTAGAAAGAAATTTCTATTTTCCCCCAGTCAGGGTACTTAGATATTGCATCAGTGATGACAAAGCGAGAAGCTCAAATATAGACACTCATACACGAAGGCACACCACGTGAAAGCACATTCATACGCTGCAAAACAAGGCTCCTGCTGAGCAAGTAGGTGTTGTGAGAAAAGCAGCGCATTCCCTGCTACGCGTGGAGTCACGACAATCACCAGCTGAAGGTCTGAAGAGAAGAAAAATCTTGGAGCTATAGGGGGAAAAAAAAAAAATCTTTAAGAAATAATTTCCAAGACAATTGTTTTGGTGTAGAAGTACAAAGTGTCTTGTTTTTCTTTTACGTAGACCTTTGCTCATTAGGTGGAGGCATCAAAAAAAAAATAGCCTTAGCATCAACCAACTGAATTTCTCCTGTAGCGTTTACAGCTCACCAAGGGAAAGAAACTTCCCGTTGCCATGGGCTGTCCCCATCAAATGCTGCAGTAGCATGTGGGGAGGAGGAGAGAGTGGAAGCAGATAAAGGTGATGTCAGCAGTGAGGTCACTTCAATTACAGCAGCTCGAGTGGCCAACAGGCACACGAAGCTTTCGAATTCGTGATCATGCCAGGAGTTGGTTGTAGTAAGGCTGGGAGATGGGTAGAGGTCGTTACCTCCGGTCTTTGCCAAAGAATCCGGCATCTCCAGGATGGGCAAAAGAGGGAAAAGCTAATGATAAAGGAGAACAAAGAGGGACCACAGGACAAAATATCATGTGAGTCGATTGAAAAACCTATTATTATTATTATTACTTTCCAGAAAAAAACAAACCAAACAAAACTGTTTGAATAAGGTTACCAAAGACAAACTTATTTTATTTAAAAAAAATTTATTATTTACATTATGGACTAAAAAAACCCCCATGCATCTTTGTGGGCTTCTGCACCATATTAGCTATTTGCATATCGATTCTACTTTTTATGAAAAATTTCAAGAAAGAGCAGAACATTTCTGAATGGAATTCATTTTTCAGGCCCCCTGCTGCAAGCTCAGCTCAGTGCCAGAAGCAGCCCCATTCACCCACTGTCACCTGTTACTGCTCCGGCCACTTCCACTAACTCCAAGTTAAGAATTTTGTGGCTACACCAAGAACCTGCTCAGTACGGTG
>NW_009705237.1:36319-42959 GCF_000703405.1 Apaloderma vittatum
AAAGCTGGTCCCAAATAAATATCGACTGCTAAACTGGATCAGACATAACATGAAAATATGGCTGCCCAGCGCAGCACTGCGTTAAAAAGCAATGGGCTGGCAATTACTACTTCTAGATACAGTTAAGTCCCCGACCAGAAGTCATTAAAGCTCTGCACAAAATTGCAGACCATAATAGATGCTAATTCAATGTCCTCCATTCTGAAAGCAATATTGGCCTTGCCCGTCTATTCATTTGCTAATTCATTTTGGGCTGAGCTTATACTGGTCTTCCCTCTTTCTGTTCTGCCAAGCGCTAAGTCACATCGGTACACTGAATTTTAACAATACTAGTACCATATTTTTCTCATTTAACAGCAAAATTTCACACAGTAGATTTTCACACCATAAATTGCTACTGTGTTCTACCACATAAAAAAATATTTCTGTGAATAGTGTGAGATAATATACTTAATTATATATTTAACTTGTAAAAGCCCGTTGAGAGTCCCCAAGATAGAATTCATTCTATGGAAACTCTCTTTATTAATAAAAGTACTTATACCAATTACTTTGAACTTCTATAGACAGTGCCTTATTTCAAACTATTTTAATCAATCCTCACAAAATCTCTTGGCAACAGCGTGCAGGAAGTATAGAGAGGCAAGGGAGTCGTGGCGCTTCTGTCAAGCTACCAGTTCTTTATGTTTATTGTTCATCCTTACCATGCTTTTTAATTAATCAAACAAAATAAAACCAATGTGATTTGCCAGCCTCAAAGTTCTCCTTTATTAAAAAAGTGATTACATGTAGTAATCTGGAGTTAATATTAGAAAGGCTCATAGAATTTTCCAGTCCGTACTACTAACAAAGTAACTAATCATTCATGGATGTTTAAATTAATTTGGGTCAAATGAGACTCAACATCATCTTCCAGGTGCAGCTGCTCCCACTGAAAAGGTTACCGATCCCACCGCCGCGCCTTCGGGGTTGTTCATGTGAATCGAGCGGCGGGGGAATCAGTTCGGCTCACGCCGCTCATTTCCACTATTTGAGCAAAGAGAATTTTGCCCAAAGCAAATCAGGGAAGCGTTGGCACGAATTGCTACGAGGCCGGTTGGTGAGGGACACTCACCTCCAGCAAGGGGAAACGATGAGGAGCTGCTCAAGCCTTTAACTTTCTCCACTACTATCACTGCCTCCAGAAGAAGACACTCGCCAAAGGGACCAGAGACTGTCCAGGCAGTAAATGACAGGGATGAGACGTCTTTTGACTTTCCATTTCGGCTTCAGCGCTCTGATAGTCTGGCTTCCAACTGAAATTATTTGCAGTGGTGTATGATTTATATTCTCTGGGATTATTAATATATTTGACACATTAAATTACAGATGCCATAGAAGCGTGGATTCATTCCTTCAAGAGGAGTTTAATTATTGCACACCATAAAAAATAACAATAAAAAAGCGCTTTATTTTACGAAGCACTAATTCTATCGTCTGCTGAGACACAGTGAACCTTGCCACAGAAGTCTGGGTTACCAGGAATTCTGCATTAAATCTTTGGACCAAAACACATGCTTGAAGATAACGAACACAGTCGGATTCTTTCAAACGGACAGTTTACGTCAGGCTAAACACAGTTTCGTGGCCATTATCAAGAGAACTGGAATTGTTCAGGCAAAGCTGCAGTTCCTGGTGTTACTTGTTTGGGAGCTTCGTCATTTAGGGAAATGACTCGCGATTGTTTAGCAGGTAATTAAACCATAAAGCCGAGACCTGTGATTTTTCAGTCTTTTGAAAGCAATAATCGTCTGAATTCCCAGCACCACTTAAACACTTCCCATCTAGGACCGTCGGCATCATTTGTGTGATCAATCATTCCCTTCGTATGGCTGCATTAGTAGCTTTATCCAAATTACCCACTGCTGTCTGCTCTTTTACTCAATATTCAATAAAAATGTCCATCTCTCCACAGACCTGGATCCATTTCCTAATTGTGACACGGGTGTAAAATTTTAGCATTTCTGTTTATTCATTCTGAGCACTCAAAAAAAATAAAATATTTGAAGTAAAATAAAACTTGAAAGACCGGACGATTGTTTTCTTCACATTTTTTAAACCAAAGACTGCATTATATAAATTTCACAATTCCCCTAAGTGCCTTTAAAATTACAAGCAATCTAGACCATGATTCACTTTCATGCAGGCTCTGACTGCATGCAATTTTTTTTCCCCCCATCTCAATTATATCTTAATATTATGGGGGCTGAAATGCATTAAATAAATCATATTTCATAGTAAAGCAATAATACTTACATGCATTTTAGAAGAAATTGTCCTGCATTATAAATGTATTTGTAATGTCATTACCTTATTTTCCACATTGACTGAAGTATTAGGCAGCAGCAACTGCTCCAAGCTACGGATGGAAGCTTTTAGCAGACCTTATGTTTATTCTGCTGCTGGTAATTAGCTGCTTTAGTTAATATAATACAACATTTACAAACAGCAATTTATCCAATATATAAACTCGCTCCTGTAATTAGTGCAACATTGTTATTGATTAAGATTTAATATGGCGGTTGCTGCTTCTGCAATGTCCTACATAAAGGCAACGATCACTAATTTGTCAGAGGACAGTTCCCAGTCAAAGTAATCTCCTGGCAGAGTCCCAATAATTAAATTCCCTATCTACTATTTTCTGCTATATCTTATCCAGCCTCCAAATTGAAAAATTCTTTAAAGCAGCAGGTAATAACAAATAGAAATTTAAGAAAGAATTACACACCTGCTTTCTCTCTACAAAACCGAAACTACTCGATTATTCTTTCATTGCAAGTTTAAGGTGATATTTAAATTACTAAGACCCACTAATTCTATACAAAAATACTTAAGATGAACACAGACACGCACAAAAAAAAATATGCCACCATTTTTAACTGGATAGCAAATACACTAAAATGATATGGCACAATTGTTCTATCAGTAGTATCAGTGAGGTACTGGGCACTGTATCTTGCCTAACAGCACAAACAAGAAAAATTAACGGTCAGAGAGAAGAGTCCTTCTGAAAATATTTCAGTTCGTGGCAGAAAAATAAAGAAAAAGCTTACAGCATTTTAATGATAAGTTTAAGGATGAAATCGCACTGTCAAAACTTGAAACCTGAACTGAACTTTCTGCCACTAGCACTCTCTGGATTCCTGCTTAAGGTCAGCGGTATTGCTGAAAGTGAAATATGAGTTCTAGATTCTTCTACGAAATCACTCGTCTGCACGGGCTGTTACCTGTTAGGAACATCACGTTTTGTGCTCACATTACCAAAAGCAAATGAGGCAACTCTAAGTGTAATTTCAGCTATTTAGATTTTCGGAACACACAGATATTTCAGCAAAATACACAAGTAATGTACTCAAAAGCACCAAACATTATACAAGACAAATGTAAATGACTGGATATAGAGGTACTGATCTAAAATTCTGAAAATCTGATCCACACTCTACTTTAAAATTCCATATTTTAAAAAATTATATAGTCCAAAAGACACTTCTATCTCTGAGGGATTTCATTTTTTGGCTTTTTTGTTGTGTTTTGGGGTTTTTTTAATTATGAAAAAGTAAGACATTTTCACAGACAAAGGAAAGGACATATTTAAAACCACAAAACACTCATTAATCTAAAAAACCCTCTGTTTGTTTCTCAGTTTGACTGAGAAAATGTATGCATTATCTGTAAGTTTAGCATAAACCAGAAAAAAATGACAAATATTCCAGTCTGGGAATACAGACATTCTCGTAATATTACATGAGGTGCTTATACCTTTTGGTGATGACAGAAATAACCAATATGAAGTTATTAGAGTAAGTAAAATGAACCAAACTGCACAGATTTTGTGATTCCTTCCTAGATACCTGCAGAATTCATAGAGTAAGAATCAAGGACTCACTTTTAAATGTCTTTCGATAATTTAACCCAGTTACATACATATAATGACCAGGGGAATACTGTAGGAATGGGGTTTCTGTTACAAAGTCAGGAAAGCTATTATATTCATTAAAATGCTCCAGAAATGACTAGTTTCTCATCTTTGCTACAGAACAGAGCAAGCTGACCATAAATTATTTATGATGTGTAACAGTTTAATGGAATATAAAATAGCTTTTTTTTCTTCTCACTAGTAGTACAAATTCCAATTTTATTTTTTTTGTTGTCAGCTCCACACTCAGCAACGTACTCTGCCCATTTACAATTGTGACAGCTGCAACAATTTCAAAAATCGTTCTATATAAACTTTAACTTAAAGGAATTGCTTATACCAACTCCTTATTATTTTCCTAAAGTGCTATCATAGTACCCTGCCGAGAACACGTTGTTGAACTGCGTGAAATTGAAGCAGATCACAGGGAGGCTCCAAATTTCTCCAGAAATGTAGAAAAAACTCAAACCTGTAGCCGGTCTGACCATCAAACTCACTTTGGGAAGATGCACTAAGATCAACTTTCATCTCTCCCTGTGGCCACAATCACTAAAGTCAATTATTCTCGAGAAAATGCTCCAGTCTTGGAGAATGCAGGACTGAGTAGACATCTGTGATTACTCTTGGCACTAAAGGTATTTAAACACCAAATAGTTAAATCCTTAAAAAGCCAGAACCTGGGAACGTTCTAAGCATCATAAAGGAGAAAGGAAGCCAGCATAAAACTAACGCCACCAGTTCTTCAGAAACGATTACAAAGAATAAATGCGTTCTGATAACTAAACATAGAATGGTTTGGGTTTAAAAGAATCTTAAAGATCATCTTGTTCCAACCTCCTGCCATGGGCAGGGACACCTGCCACCAGCTCAGGTTGCTCCAAGCCCCGTCCAGCCTGGCCTTGAACCCTTCCAGGGATGGGGCATCCACAGCTTCTCTGGGCAACCTGTGCCAGGGCCTCACCACCCTCGTCACACAAAATTTCTTCCTTTTGTCCAGCATAAATCTATCCCCTTTTCAGTTTAAATCCATTGCTCCCTGTCTTGTCACCACAGGCCTTGGTGGAAAGTCTTCCTTTGGTTTTCTTATAAGCCCCCTTTCTATATTTAAAGACCCCAACAAGGTCGTCCCAGAACCTTCTCTTTGGGCTGAACAACCCCAGCTCTCAATCACATTAACTGAATACGATGTCTATACAATAAGACATTTCAGCTAGAACCCCTCACGCCCAGCCTCACATAGAGCAATGGACACTTTTACAAGATCATAGATCATAGAATGGCCTAGGCTGGAAGGGACCTTAGAGATCATCTGATCCAACCTCCCTGTTGTAGGCAGGGACGCCACCTCTCGACTAGATCAGGCAACACATGGGGACCGAGCGGGAACTGAACCCGCAACCTCCGTGTTGGTCATTGTTGTCAGCACTACGCTCAAACCACTGAGCTAACCGGCCCCACAATGATCCACTTCCTCTTGACGCTGACATCAGGAACAGGTCAAAATCACATCCTAAAAAGCACCTATTTCTCTTTGGTTTTATATAAAGAGATCCCAGGATGAAAAGCTCTGGTAGACACGTAAATGAAGGCAGAGGAAACACACAACTGCTTGCAAATGCCTGTGCAGCTACACTTTGGATAAAAACTTAGAGCAAGATCACTAGACAACAGAAAATCTAAACACTAAGCTTTTAAGGCAGCATAGACTGAAAATTGCTCTGTTTAGATTTGTTCATCCTCTGCATAATCAACTATCACACACTCGAAAGTAAACCCGAGCCAGCAGCGAAACTTATTTTGTGAATAATCGTGAAAGAACCCTGTACTCCTCCTTCTATTTATCGATCATCGAAAGCTGTCCAGAAAAGAAGTACTTGTCTCCTTACGGATTCACCACCTGTGCAAAAGCCTTTGTGTCATCCTCTCTACAAAATAAAATGACTTTCCATTCATTCTTCACTCCACAGAGCCTCAAGCTACAGGGTGTCAGAAACAAGAGAAAGAAAAGAGTTAAAGATGCTACACGCTTCACCTCCAACTTTTCTGCGGGCCCGAGCCAAATTCATTTCAACCGAGTGAAAAAAGAGAGAAAACCTCCCACTAATAATAAACAGAACGGCTTTTTGTTCTCCTGAGGAGTCTGAGCATTCACATAGTTTCTAAGGGATCTGATGTCTGTCAGGAGAGTGGTACCCATGACATCAATTTTAGGGCACAACCGCCTTTCACCTCCAATAAACCCAAATTAAACTTAGCTATGTCTATAAACCTCAGAGGGAAAACAGGAGAGGAAAAAAGAATAAACAACAAACAAACACAGATAATATTTGATCATTTTTATCAGAATCTGGCAAAAGCATTCTGCATTGATTTCATCTGCCATAATCATACTCTGCTGCTGTGAGCTCCCACAGACACATTCATAGAGCCCAGCGACTTGCACAACTTTGCTGAAAACAAACTGCCAGAATTGCCAAGTTCGGAGGCGATTCCTCCTGCAATTCTTCCTTCCACCAGCTCCAAGACACCGCAGCATCATGGAAAAGAAGCGAAGAGGACAATTAGCTCCCAGGAATCACCAAAAAGAAGCAGCAGTTTGTCCTGAAGGTATGAATAGAATGACATTGTGGTTCTTTTGCAGGGAGGGGAGAAAGTGTTGAAAGTAGGAGGGGAAAAAAAAAAAAA
>NW_009705238.1:0-6921 GCF_000703405.1 Apaloderma vittatum
TTGCGGCCGCCGGGCCCTTGCTACCAACAGTATGGAGGTCAGCAAGCTCCTCAGGGAGCTGCGAGGGAAGTGAGCCAAGAGCCAAGTGCGACAGCACTGCTGGTCAGGCAGGGACCTCACCAGAATGGGAGCTGGTTCCACAGCTCCTGAGCAAGTGGGTGTAGGCATGAGCAAGCTCGAGTAAGCCCCAGGATGAATGGGCAGGGACATGGAGATTAGCTGAAACCAGGCTGCGATGTCAGCTCATGGGTGGTGGTCAGGGTCAGAAAAGTTTGGTAGGCGGCTCAGGGGCACCTGCCACCTACCTCAGGCAAGACCAAGGGCGAGAGCTGCAACCTCAAAGCAGGTCCCAAGGGAAGCCGGGAGGACCTCAGCCCTCTCGGCAACTTGTGTACAGCTCTTCTTCATGGCTACACACCTGCACCAGGCCGGATCCCATCCCAGGCCAAGCCTCTACAAGTAGATGAAGGGGGGGGGGGGGGAGGGGAGATGTGCATGTATGGAGGCTTTGAAATGTTATGCTTACAGTCATAAACTGTAAGATAACATTTCCAGAGTAAAAGACCAGATACCAAAGCAATTACAAAGAGCCAGACAAATAACATCATCGCTTACACGTTACAGAAATTAAAAGTACTTAGAATCTTAAGAATGAGCAATATTCCCAGTGAACATCTGTCAAAGGAAGAGTTTGACACTCAGTTCAAGAGCCTTGGAAATAACATGAAATGAAGTAAGACTCACTTTTAATGCAAAATCCTTAATCCAGCAAATTTAAAACTGTGGATTTTAACATCAAAAATGTCAGCTAAGGTCAAAAACGAGTATGAATTCTGCATTTGCAAAAAAATCCCAAGCAGATTTTCTTAATGGCAAATCACGTATTTTCAACACAAGTCTTTACTTGTAGTTTGAGAGTATGTGCAATCTACCAGCTATTGAAAAAGATGGTGTCAAAATTTCTTCATTAAAAAAAGCTATCCGAGCATTGTTAATTTCTGATCTTGGAAACTCTTTTAATATCTGAGGCATATGGTTTAGAATTAAAATGCTCTTACCTCATCCTCTCTGCTATTTTTCAGATAGAGCATTCACACTTTATTTACCAGGTATTTATGAAGCCATATGATGAATAGTAGCATTACATTGTATAGGAGGACTCAATCAAATAATTAAGTAGTTGTATTTTAAATACACTTTTCAGTTCCAGTGAGACAGATACCTTACTTAAACATTTTCTCACTTTAGTATACTTAACATAGCCTTATAAAGCAGGTAACCTGATTCATAATAGCAACTCATAGACAAATAGTTATTTACCTAATGTCATTATTTAATCATATATAACATTGTGCCAAATAATGAGGCAGTGCTTAGAACTCTCATGAAAGGAAACTTCCTTTTTTTCAGAATAATATTAGGGGTTTATCAGCTACCATTTACAGTTTAATAGTTTCTAACAAAACTATTGTGCTCACATAAGAGCTTAGAAGAAGCATCTTAAAATTTGCCATCCAAATTAATTTTGCCTCTTCAGTTTTTTGATCAATGCAGAAGAGCCTAGCTATGTTAAGTATAGGTTGTCAAATTTTGTCTTATTCTTACCTGAGTCCTAAGATGACAAATAATATGCACTATATTCAGTCTGCATTGCTGGAAATTTCCATGTTCTTAGCTCTGAAGTACTCCAAAATTAACTGATAATCACCAAAAAAAAGAGTGCACTCTCCATTATCTGCTTTTATTATTATAATAAAATATGATTGCTTTTTTATTATTGTTTTCAGTTGTTTGCTGATTCACAAAAAAAAAATCAGATAATTTGGCAATTTAAAGTACTCTTTACAATTTTAAGTGGAGATAACTGCTGAAGCAATACTCCACTGCAGAGATGTCATACGATTTCTTATATTATAAAAAAGATTACCATCTTTTAACTTTTGAAAGTTTATATGTAAGAGGTTTAAGCTCCAATATCTCAATATACGTGCGTGTGCATACTTGTGAAATAAACATCATTAGTGCCTTAGTCCTACTACATTTTATTTCCAAGCCAAATTGAGTAGAACTAAATTTTAAAAGAACTTGGTCAATATATCACAATCTCTAAAATGAACCAAAGACTATTCATATGTTCAGCAGTTCTTTTACCTTACCTTTACTAGTACTGTTGCTGCTTTTATTTACTATTACACTGATACTATTAGTTGTTCTACTGAAATAAAAAAAAAACACAGGAGAAATATGTTAAAACTATGCAGCTCTTCTATATAACCAAAATAACACAAATGAAAACTAATTAATACTTCTACCACTTGACCTTGAGCATAGATTCTCAAATAATTTCAAGTAATTATTTCCCAGATTTGCCTGTTCTCCAGATGTGACACCTTATTGTCCAGAATACCTGTTCGTGCGTCCAACTTTAGTCATGGCACTAGCAGCACCCATGGAGCTGAAGGCATTTGTTAACCTTCTGTAAGTCATGAAGACTCTACTGCACTAACTGACTGCAGACTGTTGCTGTAAATAAATTTTATACACGACTAAACTTTTTCTACTGAATTTTGCATTTTATGCAGATGGAAATAGATATACATGGTTTTACTATAAAAATTATTTCATCATGAAAGAGTACCTGGCAGAAGCTTTTCACAATGATTTTCCTCTGTTAGCTTTCTAGAACTCTATCAGCCAAGATGAAATTAAACATTAAATCTAAAAACAACTCAAAGAATTTACATCTTTGCAAACTAAATCTTCTAGTAGACAGCCTCGCTAAAAAGCAGGATACAGGCCAAACTTCGAAAGGAAGCAACTGAGAGGTGCATGCAGTCAGGACAGAAGAGCATTTACACTTATCTATATTTATTATTTGTATTTACATGAACATTTCCATTTGCTTCCATACATTTTCCTTTCATATTTCATTGACATAAACCCTGTTTCAGACATCAAGGTGGCTGCCGTAATTAGAAAGTGATAGGTCGTGGATTCATCATTTTGAGGTATAAAGAGGTAGTTTCCTAGTTGATTCTTTGCTTACTGAAACTGAATGTGTCCTTTGACTGCAGAAATCCCTGTCTCTGTTGTAATGGGGAAGAGAAAGACAACATTCTTCTGCTACAACTGGAAAAAAAATATAGTGGGAAAAAATAGAAGGAAAATAAGTTCTTCGTCCTGTTAATAAGGCTGAAACTATGCAAGTTGTGCATGTAAGTCCTAAGTCTTGGGTCTAGGTAAGAACTGCTCTTGCATTTAGAATGAAATTATAGATGAAGGTTAAAAAGAGTAGACAAAATAGAAATGATGAAGGATATTTCTAATGTCTGGGGATATGCATTGTGACCATCTCAAACATTTAGCTTCTGGACCTTGATTTGGCTTAAGAGTAGCAATGAGCACACAAAGATCAATAATTTCTGACTGTGACAAAAATCTATACATATTGGGACACAAATCTAGATACCTCAAGGTTTTTAAAAGAAACAATAAGGCTCCTTTAGGGCTCAGATGCTAGCAGGATTACGCCATATCCACCACAAAATTTTCAGAATTTTAATTTTGGACATCTAGTAACTACTTTTTGCCTTATGTATTGGATAAACCTTCTACATCTTATTTCTGTTTGATCTATAATCTTTGAAAAAACTTCATAGCTAATTTTATAGGAGTATTTGAAGTTTCACTGCAAAGTTATAGACCAGTTTTCAAAGAATCCTGTTTATCACTCCTGCAGTGATACTCTCCTTGGCAAATGGCCTCAGTCAGTGATGCAGAAAAGTGCACATGTTAGTATCTGGCTAATGTGCACTTAGGACCCTAATGACTCATGCTATTATACAATTGACTGCGATTACCTAAAGGAAAGAAATAAAATCATTCAAAAAAACCTCAGTATTATCTTATAATGTTTGTCCTCTAAAGATAGAATTCCCTGTTAGAAGCTCTGAAATATTTATTGAAGGTTGTTGTAGGAATTTTGATATTTGTATTTAAGCAGCCTCTAGCTATTCTAATTGTTCCACCTGTGTGGAAAAGGGATGAAGGCCAAAAAAGGTCAACACAAAATTAAAAGATAAGAAAAAAGAGAAGATGAAAATGCTACATTTAGCTCAACCAGAATTATAGAGTATTTTTAGGTCAGGGTTAATATCCAATGTCTGTGCTTTATATCTGGAAAGTGCTGCAGATTATGGATTAGTTTTACTAGTATATTTTAATATATTGGAGCAGCAAGGATCCGTGGTAATATTTATTTCAAATACCAATGTTTCTCTATTTATAATTAAGCTAAAGCTAACTTACCATACTTTTATGTTTGATATTCAGAAAGAGGAATCAGAGAACACCTGAATCACAGAAAAGGTTTTCTAAAAGGAAATGGTGCATAGTGGTGTAATTTCTTTACACCATAAAGGTTTTCCCTTCTTTACACATAACTCCTGGTTTTCTAGTTATTTAGTTATATTAATTTTTGCAACTCATTCATATGTATCAGCAAATGTTCTTTATTCTAATTCTTCAGCACTGATAGATAGTCTTCACTGAATAGGCCTTAGGAAGAAAACACACATTCAGCTCAGCTGTGCCACTGCTGGAAATGAACATATAGAAACGTACAGGTTGCTCAAATAGCTCATGCAGTCTACTGAGCACCATCAACAGCAACTTTTCTCAGGAGAGAAAAACAGGAAAAAAATATGGCTAGTTGAAAAGTTAGACAGCTGTGGCTGGTTAGTATATCTTAGACAAATCAATTTAAAATACAAATTAATGTGGTAACAAACTTGATGAATACTACAAAAAAGCAACTGGAAAGTAACAAGGTGTCAAGTGTGTACGTACACTCTGTTTGATCCTTGGGCTGGGAACACTTTCTGGTTTAGTCCAGCATTGGTCTCCTGCGCAAAACTTGTATTCGGGCATTAGTCAGAGAGTCAGAAAATTAACCAGTACAAATGAGCATATGTGCACATTGTGTAATGTACCTTGCAGTTCAAAGAATTTAAAAGCTTGAACAAAAGCATCCAGGAAGAATATACAAAGGCCTGGAAGAAATTCCTCCCACCTAAGACATCAAAAGAAAGAAAGAACAGGGATGCCTGTAAAATATTTGAATAGGACTTCCTTCTACATATAAGGACTTCCTTCTACAAATAAAGGTTTTCTCTTATGAAAACACTTCTGTATAAAAAAAAAAGTTTGGAGAAATGTGCAACAAATGAAAGGTAATTGCTGTATAACAGAAAAAGAAGTCCTTGTTGTCTTTTGTATTTTGAGTATTTTCATGTTTTCCTGGTCAGCATATTTCATTTCTTTATTTTTATACACTTCATAATACATGTTCCCAAAGGTTTTGTTGGTTTTTAACTCTAAGTAAAGTGACTATAATGTTTCTCTAATTAAATCTTCATGTCTGATACAATATATCAAATTTAATTTACCTCTATAACTAATGCTTGGTAGGAAATTCGTTCATTGAATTATAGATTTCAATATTTTTCTTGCAGTTAATGGAATATATAAAAATAAGTCATGTTTCACTGAGGCATCTTATGGTAAATCAACAGTAAATATCCGAAGAAACACAAACCTTAAGCATTTAAAGTTTGAAAAAGTTAACTTGCAGCTAAATCTTCATAACTTCTAATCTAAAAAAAGATTTGTAAAAGTCTAATGAGCTTTTAGGGATAAGCACTTAAAATTATTACATACTAGATTCTTCCTCATCTTTAAAAGAAATAAAACCTTATTTTAGTTGCATACAAAATTAAAGTCCAGTACTCCCATTTATTATGCTAAATTGTAGAAACGATAACTATAATTATATGTGAGAAATCGCTTATTTCACCTTCACTGGCCTAGAAATAAGTAAATATATTTCCCTCACTTAAATAAAATACACGTCTTTACTGAGTTGAAATTAGAAATGCATTTCTGAGCACATAAACATAATAGTGCTGTATTCAATATCTGATTATTAGAACTGTTATGCTTCAGTTGGCCTCCCATTCTCTAAAGCATACTTCATTACGTATCACATCACATTACAGAATGCTGTTAGTCTTCAATACGTTAAACATGCTAGGCAAAAAAATTAAGTAAATTTAATTTCTTGGTGGGTTCTACTTCAAGAAAACACATTTGAGACTGCTAAACATGTCAGTTTTGAAAAAAAAAAACAACACACAACAAAAACCCCAAACAAACCCACAAGAAAAAAAACCCAAACACTTAAATTTTGTGGAAATTTAAACCATGCCTCCTCTGATAGGAGAGACCAATGCACCAAAAAGACTGGTGGTCTGATCCTGGCCAATGGCCAGATGCCCACACAGCTGCTCTATCACTCCTCTCTTCTCTGCCAGACAGGAGGAGAAAATACATCAAAGGGCCCATGGCTTGAGATAAGAACAGGGAGATCACCCACATCTACCATCCCGGACAAAATAGACTCGATTTTGGGAAAATTAGCTATATTTATTAAAGAACAAATCAGAGAAGAGCAATGAGAAACAAAACAGGTCTTATAAAAACTAACACCATCCCCCCACTCTTCCCTTCTTCCTGGATTTAACATCAATCCCAGTTTGTCCACCTCCTCCCCTCGAGTGGTGCAGGGGTACAGGGAATGGTGGTTATGGTCAGTTCATCCGATGTTTCCACCACTGCTTCTTACTCCAGGAGAAGCCTCCTCACTCTTCCCCTGGGCCATTGTGGGGTCCCTCTCACAGGAGATGATCTTCACACACCTTTCTCCAACATGAGTCCTCTCATGAGAGACAGATCTTGACAAATTGTCCCAAAATGAGTCTCTCCATTGGGTGCAGTCCTTCAGGGGGAAACTGCTCCAGCGTGAGTTCCCCACAGCATCACAAAAGTCCTGCCAGCCAACCTGCTCCAGCGTGGACTTCACTC
>NW_009705238.1:7011-7232 GCF_000703405.1 Apaloderma vittatum
AGGCTGCAGGGGGACATCTACACCCCGTCCCCTCCATGGGTTGCAGGGGGACAGCCTGCCTCACCATGGTCTTCACCACACCCTGGGAGACTCTCTGCTCTGGCACCTGGAGCACATCCTCCCGCTCCTTCACTGACCTCAGTGTCTTCACATATTCTCTGTCTCTCTGCCAGCCGTTGTGCGGCGCAGTTTTTTCTTCCCCGTTTCTTAAATATGTTTTC
>NW_009705239.1:0-6413 GCF_000703405.1 Apaloderma vittatum
CAACCCCTGACATTCTGTGATTCTGTGTTTCAGTGATGCACCTCTTCAAATTAAACAAAAGTTTCATGAAACTGAAGCAAAGCCCTGTGAATATTTTTAATTCAATTTAAGAGTTGTTAACAGCAGGCATTACATCTAATGCAGATGTTTCCAGAGCGGTATGCAACAGCTTAATTACTGTAGGGGTTTTCTTGGTTGTTAAATCACAATTAAACTCTGAACAGGGATTCACACTGCAAACATGCCTACCATCCCCTAAGTCCCCAACACAAATGATCACACAAGCAGTGCCAGCTCCCATGACAAATACTTTCACAAGGGTGATGTCAGTGAGAGACGAAGTTCATCCTGAAAGGCTCGATATGCACGTCCTCAGTATTTTTATTCCAAGGGAATTTGATTCTTACTCAGTTTTGCTCCCCACCTCTTGCAGTTTCATACAGCAATAGAAGGAGCAGCAAGAAGGTGACGGAGTGGTTCCCAAAGCTCAGAGCTCACCAGCTTAAAACAGAGATGTGAACAGATACTACTGTCCTCAAGTTGCCAGGGGATTTCCTACAGCTCTGTGAGAAATCTCCTGTAAAGGTCATCAACCAGCATCCTCAAAAGCAAGCAATTTAGGGGAACCGAAATGTTGATAGCACCAGGGATGAGAAATGCCAGTCACCCACGTGGTGAAGGTAGAACAACAGGTGTAAGCAGAGGAGGAGCTGAGCACCCAGATGCTGTAGGTGCTCAGCACTTCCCAAGAGCAGATCCATAAGGTCTCACAGAGGATGCTTCAGAACATGCAAGCGAATCCCAAATTACTTGGTGGTTCTCCTGTCATTAGAAACCTCTCCAGCTGTAGGCATTGTCACAAGCCATAGAGACCCCGGACCAAGCACCACCCTCCTCGACCCTTCATCAGTTTCTTACCGTCACTGTAGTCCTTGCGACTTTGGGAGAGGTGGTACTGCCTCGGGAAGGTGCCACCTTTCCCAAACCTCTCGCAGAACGGGATGTCGAAATCTGATAGGAGGGAAGAAGAAATGTGTTTCTCAGATCAGCTCAATATCAAATTGCCCAGAGTGTTTCTTCTGGTCTTCACATTGAATTACAAGCAAGAATGGGGTGACAAGCTGTTGTTTTACACAGCCATACATTCCACTTTGAAATCTGTCCATGGTGAGATATTCCTTGATGGAAAACAAAGGTTGGACACACTGGTCTTGGTTCCCCTAAAGCAAAAGGGTTTCACTGCTGACTTTAGGGACCCTGGCCCACAGTGCTCAAACACAAGGCAGGGGATTAACACAGACCACAACTGCTTTCCGAGACAGAGCACTAAACATCTTATCTGCACATGGAAAATACCAAAATTAGCAAGGAAACAACTGCCTGGCAGGGTCAAGTCCAGATCCATCTACTCCAAAATCTCTGCTCTGAACGCAGAGATCCAGCTCTTCGCTAACACCGGGCAATCTCTTTCCTCTCAGATGTGACTCCTGAACTCTGAAAACCAGAGACCAAGTTATATGCCTAGAGCTCCAAACTTTTATATTTATTTTGATTAAATGTTAGATAGTCTTAGAATCTACAGAAGGCATTAAAGACCACCAGAGTTTAGGTTAGATACGAGATTACAAGAGAGATGGATGGACAGGTGATATAAGGATGTATTTTTTTAATATAAAAAAATGCAGCACAGGAAGCCATTGCTGGTAGCAACGAATTATTTGAGATTAAAATATCTGTCATTTCCACCCCCTCCCCATCTTTCACCTCCTGTTTTTCCTCCATCTAACTCTAATGACACAGCCCATTCTGCTTGTTTGTTTGTCTTAGCCTGGGGCCAGCAGCTGCTCCTTGGAGACCGTTCCTGGCCTCTCCTGCACTTCAGCATGATTTCCCCATTACGGCAGCGTGCAAGAGGAGCGCATAACGGCTGAAATATGGTCAGCGAGAAAAGCAACAAGGACAGGTCAAGAGGTTCTCGGCGAGCCACACGGGCGCGACGATGCCGAGTGGTGTCTCAAAGCAAAACGCCTCCCCTGGCCCCAGGGATGGATTAAAACCTTCGGCTACATGGACTGGCTGCGGCTTTATCTCTACGGTTCAATCTAGAAATCCTGCCTGGGGCCAGAAATGAGTTATCATGCCACAGGCTGACTGCCATTTGCTCATTTTTAATAGTGAAAGTCATTCCAATATTACAGAGTTTCCATGATTTAACCAGCTGGATGGTTTTAAGTGATTAAGCAGTAACCGCCGATCCTTGCGAGCTACCAATACACTTTCTCTAACAGCATTTGCAGTATTACAGATTATTATTAATGGAAGTGGAAGAGGTATAAACTCTCTAGAGAGTTCAGGACTCGGGTTTTACTATGTAGGAAGTGAGGATCCTGAAAGTGCCACTCACAGGTGCTAACAGGGACAAAAAGTGATGTCCCAAGGCTGTTTCCAGCTTGTCAGCACCTTGCAGTTGCCTCCAAATACAAGAGGCAAGACCCCTCAGCAATTTCTTCCAACACAGAACTCATCTTTGGTCTTTCAACAGTTTTATTTGCTTGCATCCATTCACTTCAAGACCCTCGTCACTCGGTTTGGACTGCTGTTGCTGTAAAATTGATTCCTGAATCAGCCCAAAAGGTTCTTTGGTGCTACCACTAGTGCTGCAGAGCAGAAAGGGGTTAATTAAAGACGGCAAAGGCAGCCCTGCCCGTATTTGATACTCTGGGTCTTTTGATTTTAGGGAACATTCATGTTTGATCATTGCAGGGTCAGTTTTGAAGTGTAACCTCAGCAATGGAGCTGGTTTGCTTGACTGTTTTTAATTACTCTTCATGCAGTGCCATCTCTCTAATAGCCTTTATGCAGCCTCTTTACTATATGTTTTTTATACTTTTAAGCTAACATAAACCTCCAAGAGTGCTTACCCATGCAATCGAGACTGTCTTTGGGATGGCTCTTCCTTCCAGGAATGGGGGTTTGGGTAAAGGGAGGGCTGCAAAGGGATGGAAAAAAAAATTTAAAAAAATACATACTTTATTATACTAGAAAGGCTATAGAATGAATTCTGACCATGGATAAGCCCAGTCTGCACAACTGAGGTCTCATCGCCAACCTGCACAAGAATTAAGATTTATTTTTTTTTTTGCTGGACCAGAGCTTGTTCCTGTGGCAAAAAAAAAAGAGATGCCGCAAAAACCAGAGTCCCCAAGATGAACTGAAGCAGCCAAAGTCCTTCAGTCACACATAATTCATGTGGGTCTCCCCTTCTCTGCAACATCATCCCCCACCTTCCTGACACGGGAGGGTCCGTACCACCATCGGGCACACGCAGGCTCCCAGGAGAGCAGGAGGGAGTATGCAGGAGTGGTGCTTCAAGGCTCAAGGTCTTTACACCACCCTGAGAGGATGACAGCCCTGTAAGGGGATCTCAGCAGCCCCAATTTCAGCCCAGCCTCTGTGAGGGTGATCCGGACAGGTTGCTTTTCTGCTCTTCTTTTCAACAAAACAGAAATCTGCTTTGTACAGTGCTCTGAAATCTCACGTCAAAGCTGATCACAGCAGGTTTGCGCTGGCGAAGAAGAATTTGTGGAGTTATTTCTCAGCATCAGACTGGTCACCCACGGCTGGTGACGAGCTCTGCCCTCTTGAGGCTAACGGCATCTCAAGCAACTGGTTACAAGGGCTCAGCTATGACTTTGCAGGAATAGGCATGCTTACTCCTCTTCCTGGATTTGAAGAATACAGCCTTCCTTGTGTCTTTTCCAGCTCCTAAACCCCATGACTGAACGCAGCTGCCTGCTTCTTTGTATGTGAAATCAAACCTCTTGCAAACACGTCTAACACTCCTCTCTCAGTTCACAATAAAGCGTTAGAACCAGGCTGTGCTCCTTCGGTTTTCTTCCCAGCAAAGTCTATGCAAAAGCAAAGCTGGGGCACGGAGGCTGGGAGCACAAGGAAACCGGCTTCGATAGGGCCGTAACAATGTGCAAATACATCGCAGGAAATTATTAAAAGCCACTAAAAGGAAACGGAGCTCGAGGCTGAGATAGATCCAAAGCACACAGAGCTGCGAACCTGAAGCACGCTACACAATCAAATCAACACGACGCAGACCTGCTGGAACACAGCCTTGATGCTGTACGGCAAAAGCAACGGCGGAAAAAAAAAAAAAGAAAAAAAAAAGAATGAAAATCTTTGATGCAGATGGAAAAAAAAATATATATACTGCTTCCCAAAAGGACACCATGTCTTATACACATCCTACCGTGCACAGCAGCAAACATACAGTTGCTGTACACGTGTGAGCTTGGACCAACCAGTCGCACCAACTATTGAACCGCAGCCTGTGTTAGTACAACGTGTCCTAGTTGCTTCCTGCTGAGAAGCTAAACTTAGTCCCTGCTTGTCTGGTGTCCTCAGCACCTTGACTGACACATCTGTGCCTTGCTGGCAGGGCACAGGAGCTGCTGAATTTACAAGTGGCCAGTGGAGAGCAGACAGCATGCTCAGGGAGGAGGATGTATAACAGAGTATTGACCTGGTGACAGCAGAAAGCCAGAGGGGTAGGAGAGGGACCTGACCGAAGCAGAAATCCTGCGCACACAAACCCAGGCTGTCTGCAGATCCCCAGCTACTTTGTCCAGCTCAGATTATGGCATTTCAAATCATACCATTGCACAGATGTGCGTGCTAGGACCTGGTTTTTAGCATTCCAGTTCAATCTGTTTTGCTCAGGTGCACGGGAAGCTCAGGGGATGCCACTGACCCTGCTCTTCTCCCACTGCGGAGGCTGCAGTTCAACTTGTGAACACCGAGACCCACACGACTCACCTGTCCACAGATCTGTCCAGAGACTGGCAGCTCCCAGACAGCGACTCATCAGGGCTGATGAAAGCTTCAAGCATCTGATAGCAAAAGAAGAGGGAAAACAATAAAACCACATGCCACAGCTCCTGAAGCTCCAGTACTGGCAAGACTTTGCAGGGTCAACAAAGCTCCACCGAGGCCTGCTGACCTACAGCAGCTGATGCCAGCCCTGGTAGAGATGAGAATCAATCTAAGAAAAGCTTTTCTCCCAGTGGAAATCCATTTATGACGCCCTCTCTGAATCACTGTTCTTTCCAACTGCTGTTTTCTAGTAGGAAAACCAAGGCAAAGATAATTAGCACCCTGATGTTCAAAGCATGGCTGAGAAGTCGATGAGATTCAGAAGCAGTTTTTATCACAAATACTTTAAGCAATAATAAATATATATGTGTCTATATATATATGTGTCTCTCTCTATATATACGTGTCTATGTGTATATATATCAGGACACAAACGACGTGCCCAAGGCCAAGTGGATATTGTGTGCCACAGCCAGGACCACAGAGCTGGACTCCTGACTTCCCTGGCACATGAGAGCAGCCTTCCTCTCCCGTGATAAGTGAAACATCATCAGGGCTTTTGGCTGGAGGAACCAGCTTGGCTCTCACTAGCTCAGTGAGTCAAAAGCTGCATTTGTGTTGCTTCCTGGATGAGACATTGTACTGGAGGGGTTTATTTATAGCTGGTTAATAACAATAGAGGTTTTGTATCGAGCAGCAAACCGAGGGGCTATGTGCACTTCTACGCAGAGCAGAGCTTGCTCAGGACCACATGGATCAGTGCTTCCTCCTGCCTGCAGCCCTGCTGTGGACACTCGGTAACCCCAACTCCACAGCCAAGCCTCAAGCCCAGCTCGTTCCCAGCAACGCTGAGCAGGGTTAAAAAAACATGTGGAGTCGCCCTTCACTGGCTCCCAGACCCACATCGCTCCTCCTGCCTCCCTTTCCACACGCTGTTCCTGCAACAGACCTCCTCAACCTCACGTTGTTGTGGCAGGACAGTCCCAACTGTAAAGTGTCCTTTTTCTCTGCTTCCCCTTAGGTTTTTTTACCCCAAAGCCTCAACCTTCAAAATGCACCCGCCAAAGAGGAACAAGACTTCTGCTAGATCCCGCTTCCCCTCCTCCTGCCAGACATGCCAGGTCTCTCCCAGCACAGTTAAAATAATGACGAAATAGCCTTGTTTCTCAAAAGCATAAAATTGGGAATCGGAGCAGGCTCCGTACTCAAACTCTCTTCATCTGCCAAGCTGGTCCCAAGGCAAAGACCACAGTTATATCACAGCCTTGTGTTGGGGAATCCCCCAGAAGGCAGCAGCATCAGCTTGTGAGTGGTTTCCCGTGAGGCACATTACAGAAGCTGCAGCACAAGGACATTCTGAGGGCAAAGCTCACATGAAGAAAAGCATGGCTGCTCAATGAGAATAGCAGGAGGGGAAAAAAAAATCCTCGATCCCCCTTTTCCCTGCATTTAATTTGCCAGAGAAGGGCAGCAGGCCACCCACAGCGCGATGCTGGGGAAAAGCGAGGAGAGCATCTGGGAACCTTCAG
>NW_009705239.1:6433-34386 GCF_000703405.1 Apaloderma vittatum
AATAGAGCTCCATTAGCAGCCAGTGGAGCTGCACTGATTTACACCAAAGGGGAGGGTTCAGGGGGACCCTCCCACTGCACGCACACACGCTTCGTCTTAATCCTACCAAACGAGTTTGGGAGGCCTGTGAAAACAATAGAAAGCCAACTTTTCGGCTGCAAGGAACACGAGATACATCTGCGTTCCGACGCTGCCAAGACTCACCCAGAGTGACTTCTTCTTTTATTAATGGCTGTATAATAAATGGTTGAAAACACAACTTTGCCATGGAAACACTGGCACAGCCTGCACACAAATGCAGAGCTAGTGGGTCCTATTTGAGCATAGGAAATGCACATCTCCCCACATAAGATTCTTGGGGGCTTGCCTGCTGGAGTGAGCTTAGCACCTTCCCGCTGTTCCTCTCGCACAGTCAGGCCTCCTGCAAATTGGGGATTCTGGTCCTGCCCTTCCAAGAAGGAACTGTGTGCCCAGACAGCCCAGCTGGTTTTACAGGACCTGTATGAAGTCCTTTGGAGCTACAGCTTGAGCAGACACGCAAATGGAGAGAGAGATGTAAGCCGCTCCCTTTCTGATCCCTCAACACTACAGAGCTATCCCCGTCACCAAATTGACTAAAGGAAGAGGTATTCCTCATCGCTATGCTGAAGAGCTAGCTGCTCTTTTATTACCAAGGGACTGGAACATACAAGCTCCGTATTACAGAATGGGGAAAAAATATACAGATATATGGGAGGAGGGAGAGAGACACACACAAAACCACAGAGAGAGCCAAGAACTGTAACTGGAGCTCAGGCAGAAACAGCACATGGGAAGCAGCAAGAGCTGCTGAGATCCCCAGGCTGTCGCAATCACGGGCAGTTGGTCACTTAGCATGGTCCCTTGTGGTCCCTGGGATGCGGGATGGCTGCGGCCAGGAGGGTCCAGCAGCCGGCACGCACGCGTGTCCCAGATCCAGACTCCTCCAGAGCTACCCGAGGTGACCGAGTATGCTGCCACCATCGGTGCAACTGGCTCTTTGGGTCCCTGGGAATGGGGCCTCACTGTTTCTTAAGCACTTCAAGCCTGGAAGCACCCATTCCTGGAAAAAGCTGGCCTGAGCCCCGTGCACAGAGCCCAGTTGGGGATTTAACGGTGGGAACGGCGCTCGCAGCACAGCCCCTCTCGTGTCTAATGCTGTCCCGGTTTACGCCACATGCTCTGGCCCCACTTACGTTCTGATCCATGGTCTCGGGGATGAACTCGCCCTCGCTGTTGATGCTCGTATAGGATCCTTGGCGAGCTATCTGCTGCTGCTCTTCAGGAACGCTGCCCGGGGGTGGAGAGCTCCGGCCGGTGTGCAGAGAGCCTGGGACACCGGAAAGACATGGGTCAAGGGGAGGACTTGCCAACATCCAAGTCTTTCCAGAGATGCTGTCCCAGTTATCACAGACCTCCTGGGAGATGCTGCTGGGTTTGAACTTGTGGAAGCGAGCGGAGGGACTAGAGCTGCGATACTGTTTATGGGCATCGCACAAAGCTTTTGCAACAGGGACAGTTTGTTACTGTGGGGTCATACAATATCCAGCAGACTTGGCCTCCAACCTGCCCTGGATCCTAAGAGCTGTGCACTGTATCCAGGTGCTCTGTTGCTACCAGAAAGAAAAAGGGCTCCAGAAGGGTGTTGTGAGAAAATCAGTAAATCTCAAAGCAAAACATGAACTCCAAACCCACCTCCCCTCTTTGACCTCTGGGCATTTCCTCCGTGGATCACGTCATTGCCTTGATCAGCAACCTGGGAAACAGCCCGAGTGAACTTGGTGCAATGTCACTTCAACACTTCTTATATGGAAAACAACTTGCACCCAAACACTCCTTTTTCCCTCCCCCTTCCCTATATGGAAAAAAAGAGGAAGGAAAGCCAGCCCGCAAAGCAAAGAATCACGGGGAAGGGAATGACCTACAGGATCAGCTTGTCCTATCTCCTACCCAGGGAAGCTGTCCCCCTCCATGCCTGCAGCTGTCAGAGCCTCCACACCAAGTAGAGCCACCTGGAAACCCCTTGGCAAGACAGCAAGGCTTTCACAGCCACCCCCCCACGGCTTGTTTAGCAGAAAGGGGTTTCTATTTTGCACTTGGGAGAGAACTCCACAGCTTCCTTATGCAGACATCCCGTTCCTCCCACTTATTCCCCCAAACCCACCCTAAGTGATTCCGTGTGCCTCTCAGGCTTCAGGGAGCACTGCCCTCGCTTGGCCCAGATGCGCAAGCTTGGCTCCACGTGCCTTTCTGCAGTTCCCCCCACTCCATCCCTGGGCTGTCATCACTTCACAGCCAGGAATTGCTGACAGAGGTTCGTGCTGGAGCTTTAACCGGTCAGCATTGTGCAACACAACACAAAAACTTGTTTTTAAGCAGGCTTCTAAAAAGCACACGTTCCTCTTACGAAGTTAGAAAAGCGCACGGAGATGCATTTCCTTATGCTTCCTATCCATTTTTGGGTCACTCTCGCCAAGTCTTTGTTTCATTACTGCCATTGGGTAACAACATGCCCAGGCTAAGCACAATATTGCAAGAGAAAGGTACCGGGAAGGGGCCTATCCCGCCGTGAGAAGTCAACACTGATCAATCAACGCAACACTTCTGCCACTATTCTGCATCACAGTTACTGTGCCAGATTGATCTCTGGCATAAATCCATCAACACTACGAATCCAAGCCCTCACCTTTCACTTAAGCTGATATGCATCAAGAGCTTCTAACGTTAATAGCGCCACACCAGCATTAAAGATCACTAAATCAGGGTTGCTGGATTTATACCAAATACACAGATATCTCTGTCCCGTGGTACATCTTCCTCCAGACTCCTTGCTCAGACTACAAAAATAAAAGTCCTACGGCTTGGAGTTACTTTTTTTCATCTTCCTATTTTCTCCTTCACAGATTTCTTGCAGGATAAGAACACAGCAAAAAAAAAGTCTAACTGAAGCAACGCCAAGATCAAGGGGAGAGGATCTCTCGAGTGCTGTGGCGTTCATAATGAACTGGCTTTCCACCAGCCCTAAAAACAAGACCAGTTGGGAAGTACAGCATCCTCTCTTTGAAGATAAATAAACAAACGTTTAACCATTTAACAGTTCGAGTGTCCTGGATAAGTCACTGCGTTATCGTCCCTGCGTTTGCATCGCAGACGTCAATCCAGAACGAAGCATAAAGACATCTGGGTGGCTCTTGCTCCAAAAAGCTGCAACCTTAGCTCTTTCGAGCATTTCTGTTAATGCTACGATGAGGTGTGGGTCTGCTCATGCCATGCTGGGATCTCTCGCTGCAAGAACCCACTCATCCCCCAGAAACAATTTGACTCGGAGTTTACAAAGAGCTGTACATGCCCTGTTTGATTTTGAGCCCAGGGAGTTAAACAAGATTTATCACAGGCATGAAGATTTTGCATGACCTCACATTAAGCCTCTGCCTGTAACAACGGCTCCCAGTCATCAGGTCAGTTGTGCTTGACCCTCCAGAGCCACATTTCCTGCCAAAAACTGTAAAAAGGGACAAGACACTGGCCGTTTCCCAGAAGGCAAGGAAGAAGTTAAACAAAACGCTCAGGCTTTTGCACGCCTGGAAACTGCTGGATTGAACCAGAACCAGATCCTTTGCAGCCAGGCTGTTTGGGTAGAAGAGCTGCATTTTACGCAGCTTCACACCTCCAGGAGGACCTGGTTGCTGCTGCTTCACGTCGATGCATGTCCATCCACCTGGGGAGGCAACACGGGGAGGCAGTGGGAGCAGAGCCCTGCAGCCCGAGGCTGATTCCATTCTCCAGCTCTATCCTGCCATGTTACCAAAATCTCAGGCAATCTCGGTGCTGCTGGGGTGGAAAATAGGGGTCAGGGAGAAAAAGCGATGGTGATACTTGATGGCAGGCTCAATTCATAGTGGGCAGGGAAAGAAAGAGACAAAAAAAACCCAGACGTGCCTGTGGGACATATCATGGAAGTTCTTCGCACTTGATCTAATGCACAAGAAACAGCAGCAGCACCAGGCAGAGAGGAGACCCCCAAGGTACTGTCCTCCTGGGCTCCACAGGATTGCATGTCAGCTCCAGTCCTCAACTCCAGTGAGGATGGGACAAGCTCTGAGGCACTTACTTTATAAAAGCCAAATTGCTGGCTGGATCTCAGCAGCTCTATTCAGGATTCTTGAACTCGGAGAAACTCTGCAGATTGGCACCGGCTGAGAATCTGACCTCGGTTACCCTTTGGAGCAAGGTGCTTTGGAAAGGGATTCCTTCTCCATGTTACACTCACTAATGTAAAGCCATATATTTAAGACTAGAGGACAGCATGTCCCAAGCAGGGTGAACCGGGCCAGCACGGAGACTTAGAGTCACTGCTGGCATCTACTGGGGTCTTTCATGTTCCCTTCTGTTATTTTTATTTAAGAAGTGTCTTTCATGCAGTATGTGCAGAGCTCACGGTGCTGCACGTACAGCCAGCTCCTCTGTGCCAGTCTCGGCTTCCCTCCGCCTCCATGCTCCCCGGCTTCACCCTTTTCCTGCCCTGACAGGTCCTTCCCAAAACTTGATCCACCCCAAGCAGGGGTCCTGACGAAGAAAAGGAGCCCCTTAAAAACTCTGAGCCCGGGAGGGTTTGTTGGCAGCTGCCTGCGCTCACAGCTGCGGCCACCGAGAGCCCAGCCCTGGGGTGATGTCGCCGCAGAGCCGAGCGAGGGACACGACGTCAAGATGTGCCATTCCTCCGAGCCCTGGCAGAAACATGGGGCTCAGGACACAGCGGCACAAGAGTAAGGGATAAACCTGCAGGAAATTTCTCACTCTGTGACCGCTGAGAGGAGATGTGAGCAGAGGGACCCAATCTCCTTCGATATCGCCTTTTTCAGTGGGAACCCTACAAGTCTCCTCCCTCTCCGTGCAGATCCTCTGAGGATGGATTCCTACATCTTTACGGCCAACTTTGGGGTATTTCTATATTAATAAGCAGGACAGAGCCTATTTTCTAGCCCTGAAGCATCTGGCATGACAGACAGCCAAATTCCCCTCCTCTTCTCAAAACAGATGGGGTCTCGTTCATCCCAACTCCTGCAACAGGTCCCTAGCCCACGCTACCCCAACTTGTACCCAACCACCGCTGGGACAGCAGTCACTGGCACAGGGTTGCCCACGGAATGTGCTAATGATTAAATAATCTCACCAACAGCCAGCCAGTGCTCGTGTCCTGGCACAGATATCACCTCCAGGCTTTTGCTTCTCAGAGTCACCTGGCCAGCTTGACCACCAGCAACCCACATCTCTCCAGAGATCTGCGTTTAAATCCTCACAGCGTGCTGGTAGGGGTTAGATGCTGCTGCAAATACGTCCAGGTACCCAAGGAAACCTGGGCATCATCACTGTGGTGGCAATTCTCCAAGGTGAAAGTCCTGCTGTTCCCGTGGCTGGTCCATATTTGACAGCCTGGACCCAGCCAGCATTTGTGCCTGGTCTGGAGAGGGCTGGCAGGCACACGATGCCACGGCTCAGCAGGCTGGTTTGCCATCGTGGAAAATAAAATAAAATTAAAACTAAATAATAATAATAATAATAAAAAGCTTTTGGCAAATGTTTCCACTGAAATGGTGACTCCGGAACAGGGCTCTTGAATAATTTGCAGATCGTGTTCCTAAACGTGTATTTCCTCAAAAGTAAATAAAAACAACCCTCGGTTATCTGAAAGTCCAGAACCCAAACAGATTTTAGCCAAAGTTTCCTGGCAGTCAGCTGAACATTAGCAGATGCTGGTCACCAAGAGACTGGAACATTTTCCACCCCTCTCCCCACCCCCCCGCAAAAAACAAGGAGGGGGTGGGATTTCCACTGAAAAAGTTTATGGGGAAAAAAAAAAAGAAAATACTAACTTTACATAAGGTTTTTCAGGGACATGGAATGAAGACATTTTCTGTCCAGCAGAAGCAAAAAATAGCCAAATCTTCCTCAGAACATCTACTCCCCTTCCAATGTGCTTGTGCCAACAACATGCAGTTTTATTATTTTTTGCTGCTGCTAACATGGCAGAGTCAGCAGAAAAACATGAGGCACCTCAGAAACACTGAGAATATGACCCTGAACCACCTTTTTCCTTTTTAAAAAGTCACTTTAAAACTCCTTCTAAATGTGGTTCCAAGAGAAAAGCTAAACTAAGACCCTCTCTTGATAGCGACCACTTTGACAACAGGAGAAGCAAACACTGTGAAACCTCTTGCAACGGCAAGCGAAGAACAGTTTCTCCTACAGAAATCCCAGCCTCTCAGGTTGCCTTTTGACTATCCACCAAGTTCAGAGAAATCCCGGGTTCAGGGAACCACAACGCAGGATCATCTCTGGCTATCGTCTGACGTTCAGCTTCACTCTCCATTTGAAACACTGCTCTCCCTTTCAGCTCACTGGAGTTTCTGCCCAGCTCCAAGATTATCCAATTCTGGCTCAGGAGATCAAAAAAATGAACTTGCTGGACTGCGAACACCTACTAAGCGGAGCTGCGGCAGCTTCACAGAGACCCAGATAACTCGAAAGAGAGGTCTGGTATGCTGTTACCACGCAGAGGTTTGTTGCAACCTCTATTCAAACCAAGAACAAGACTGATGGTCTGAAAAAAAGGCTGAGGGTTGACTAGCATGGGCTGGTTACCTTTGCTGTTGAACTATGTAACATTGCCAAGGACACCGGTGTTGGTGCACCAGCAGTCAGGATGCAGACCCTCCTGAAGATCCCAGCGTCAGCACACCCTGCGTCCTACATCTGGTGCTGCCCAGTCCTCCTCCTCGGTTACAAAGATTAAATCAGCACGTTACGCTCATTCTACCCACTCTGCTATTCAGGTGTTCCCTCAAAATCCATCTATACTTCAGGCCCTCACCCTTGAAGAGTTTGTATCTCTTAGTCTGTCTGCCTTGTCTTAGCTACGGGATGCTCCTCAAGGCAGTGACACCCCACAGTCAGTGATGCTGACCTGTCAGGAACTCTCTTGGTATTACAGCAGCTCCAAAACGTTAAGGAAAGGTCAAAGCACTGCATAACAGTTAGTAGGACAGTCAAACTTTGCAAGAACTAACCTTCTCACTAGTACAGCTACACACGGAATCCATTCTGCCCATCACATTTGGTTCGTACATCAGCGACAACTCCGAGTGCCACAGCTCTTTGGTGGCTTACGTTAACAGCTAAGTGCCAGAAAAAGAGCAGCAGAGATGTTCTGCTCAAGCATAGTTTCTGCTGAGCCTCTGTGCCTTACCACGTTATTTGTGTGTGCATTTCACTCAGGGTCATCTACTGACTCTGCCAGACTCTGGGCAAACCCTTAAGAGCTATATGAGCTAGAAAGAAAAAAAAAAAACCAATCACAATGCAACAAGACAACTCTACTAAATCCAGGCCCAAAGAAAGCTCTAGTACATGCATCACCCATTCCTGGCTTCAGTACAAGTTGGATATGGCTGCACAAGGGGCTATATTGGACCTACCCTAGAAGAAAATTTCCTCTATATCACTGTCTCAAATGCAGCAAACCACAGGCTATGCTATTAAGGCAACACAGACTATGAGACTAAGGAATAACCCTTGGAGAAAAGTACTTTTTTGTTGCACAGAGAAATTTTGGAAGTGTTTACTACCATATAGGTATAGAGGATCTTTGGAAGATGAACTATATCTTCATGTAGTATATTTGTATAGAAGGGCCTCTGATGTTGTCATGTCTGCAGGAATACTTGTATGAAAACAACAAGGAACTGTATAAATTACCCTGTAATCAGCACCCACAGACATGATAGAGAACACTCACTGTATGGCAAAATCATCAATCTTGCCTATAGTTTGCAATAGAAATAATTATACTGCTGTTATATAGTCTTATGGGCTACTTTACCATTTCCACACAAGGCACCCTGCTCTCTACAAAATCCTACAAGGCTCTTCAGGCAAAAGGTCCTACAGACACAGCTTATCAAGAGAATGCGTAATTTCAAAAAGGTCAGAATAATTTACAAAGCAAGACAAGCATCAACTCAAGCATAGAAAACCAAAGACAAGACCACATAAGGCTACGAACAGACTCCAGTCCCGGCAGGGTTGCAAGAAGGGAATGGGCATTGGCCAGTTTGGCTTCAGAGGCTCCAAGTACCTACTCCCAGCACGTCTGAAGGAAAGGGATGCTCCCCTTCATCTGAAATCCACCTGCTGCAGAACACCGCCACATCCACTCTCCTGAGAAACCACAAAAACAGCTACCACAGACTTCATGTCACCGATGTGAGTTAAAGGAATAAGTATGCCAAGGTCTCAAACAGCCTCGGCTTCCTACAGATCCTCACTCTGCACTTTGGTAAAGCTCAGTAGCATCGAATTCACTGGAGATTGTTATCACTGCATTTCTTCCCTCAAATTACAGCTCAGATCCCCTGGCCCTTCTCAGTTTTCTTGCCTAATGTGACTCTCTGTTCAGTACAACCTCGTCCAACCCGCACAGCTTGCAGAGTCCCTTCCTCAGGCTGAGGACAAGCAGCAGCTACCCTGAATAACTGGTGGGAGACATCAGGGTTGCCATCCAGACTGCGGCAGCTACAGGGCTGTGACAGAAAAGAGAAAGGGGATGGTGGCCAGCTCGTAAGCACAAAACACCCCGTGGAGTGTTGCATTTCACTGACCCGTTGAATACTTCCGCGTCCTCTCGGAGTCTTTGTACAGGGATCCCATGATATCACCCATGGATCTGGAGATCCTCATTTCGTGCTGTTTACTGTTGTTCGGCTGGAGGAGCTGGTAATCAAACAAAAGAAAAGATCAGACGTGGCCAAAGCCCTTGTGCCCATGGTGGGGGGGTTGGAACTAGATGATCCGTAAGGTCCCTTCCAACCCTGATAATTCTACGATTCTATGATTCTTGTGGACACACCATGTAAAACCCTGTATATGGCTCCCCATGACCATATTACCCAAAAAACTATTTAGAAAGAAAAAATAGACATGCACATCATCTAGAGCGATCCAAAAATCATCCTCTAGTAATTCACATCTATTATTAAAATACTCTGATAAGATTAAGCTGCAGGTATTTGACTTAAAAGACTGTTCCTGCACTACATTACTTCCTGATAGATACAGAGACTGATCCCTGGCCTGAACTCAAGTCTGCAAACCTAAAATCAGAGACTCTCCTCCATACTCCCTTGACTTCACTGTCAGCCCAGGTGACAGAGTGTCGGGGATCAGGCTCTACGAGCTAAGATAGATAAGGAAGAGAGCAGAGATGCACACCCAGCTGGTAACTTAGACAGTAGTGGCTAAGATAACATGCTACAATGCGCTGTGATTTTGTAATCTTCTTCTGTATGACCTTAGAACTGTATGTTCTTACATGCAGGAGCATGGCTACATGCTTCAGGAAGAGATAGACCTACTCTCCAAGGCACGCATGAATCTACCTGACTTCCCTCTCTTAGTAGCTGGCTTGTGACACTGCTATGTTCTCATAGTTGATCGGGTGGGACGCCCCATTTCTGTCCAGGATTTAGGAAACCCCAACTGACAGCTTAGTTTTCCCCTGGGACTCTGGCTCCTGCACTTTCTGAGAGTGTCTCAAATGCAGCAGAAAAGTTCTAAGAGCTGCGAGCACCAGCAGTAGCGTGAGGACAAGCATTACGAGTTTCAGGACTCCCAGTCTCTCCAATACTTCTAGGAAATATAAGGAAGACATGGAGTTGCAACATCTGCAAATCCCTTGCTTTACAGCCTGTGCTTGGGGCAGCACGACATGTGCTTTGGCAAGACACTCTGTGCAGGCGAGGTCAAGCTAAAGAGGCTTAACTGCAAAACCACTGAGCTCAGGAAAAACAAATAAACAAACATGGAAAAGACAGTCCTGCGTGAGACTGAAGGATTCTCCAGTTTGCTCTTTCTGGCCTTTAGTACCACACGGAGGGAACGTTCCTCATGCTGCCACCCAGCATGGCAAGGCCCAGGCCATCACCCTGTACATGGAGGAGAGGCTACAGAGGAATGGTGGCAGCAAAAAGCACAAGGGTTTCTCTGGGGGTTTAACCTTTACTGAGGATCAGCACGGTATTTAACCCTTCAGAGGATGCAGGAGGAGCTACAGGGAGCTAAGCTCAGTCCCTGGGCCGTCAACACACAAGGATTTCCGAGCAGCTGAGCCAGAGCAGGGCTGACCTCTCTTCATAACCAGGTTGCCCTCTGCTCTTCACCGTCAGAAGACTCGTTTCCACTCCCCAACACAATAACAAGGCATCTCGCTCCAGACACAAAAGAGCAGACAAGGTGAAGGACTCACATTCGCTTTCTTTGGAGCGCTCACAAGGATCCGCAGGCTCTTCAGGGAAGGGCTGAGCTCCAACTGTTCCATCGCTTTGTCCAAATCTTCCTGGGATTTCAGTGGGATCAGGAGCTGGAAGGGATTGAACAAACATCAGAGCACGGCAGTGTCACACTTCTGGGTAAACAGAGGAAGCCAGGTCCTTGCAGTGAGCAGCATGGGAATCGGGGGACGAGGGAGGAACCCGAGAAGGCGGATGAAAAACAAAGCTCCGATGCCCTCCAGCTTGCCGAGCCCTAACATTTTCTTCCAAGTTCTCATCTAGTAAGGAACAGATGCAAAAAGTCACAACAAAAACCATCTGCTAGGAGAAAGCTTAAAGGTCACATCACAAATTCAGCTAGCGGCACGAGGAGAGGGCTGAGACAAAACCTTAGGCTTTCTGCCTGCTCGTCAGGGGTTGCTCAGCTCCTGCAAGTTTGTAGGCAAGACCTGCTGTTACCCAGGCCCAAAACAGCTCCACACATTCTTCCTGGAACAATAGTTGTGCAGGGGTGCTCCAAGAAGGCAACGAGCTGCACCCCAAGGATTAACTCTGGTAGAGCCTCAGTAGCCTCCCCTACTGCTGCAACCGGTGTTCCCATGGACTGACACAGCCTCCCTAGTGTTTGAGCATCAGGTGAACGTCTCATAAATCAGAGCCTCTTCCCTTTTGATGTGAAAAGTGTGCACTGCCTTCCCTCCAAGAACCACTTCTTTGATTCCCAGCAGGACAAATTCAGCTTCTGCTCTTCATAAGGCAAATAGAGGAGAGAGCTGACACAGTGCCATGTCCACCACGCAGCTAAAGGTCCTGATGTTCTCCTGGTAAGTGGTAGACTCTTGCCCTTACATGTCCAGGGGAATTTGACCCTCCTGACATTGCTGGGTGGTGTGCCACATCCCACAGACAAGCCTGCAAAGCTTCCAATGCCCAACACAGCTGCATTTCAGAGGGGCTCTGCGGCCTTCTGCAGCCCTGCGCAAGGATTAAAACCGCAACTTTTCGCCACTCACTCAGGGGCATTCCACCTTATCTCATAAAACCCAGGCCTCAGCCTCTGTAGGTTGTCTTGGGCATCGGCACTGAACCCAGCCGACACAGCACATGCTATAGTCACGCCTGTGCCAAAATACACAGCAGTACCACCTACCAAAGGGACCGAGCGGCCACAGTTCCCAGTAGGCTCTCACTGGTCTTACTGGGAGCCACAGCTGCCCAGAACTCCTGAAAGGCAGCTCAGCCCTCTGGGTGATCGGGGGTCATGCCGTCAGCCACAGCAAAGGCAACTCGGATCAACCGCCACCGGGGACGACACTCAAAAGCTGCCTGTGTCTGCCTTTTCGATCCCAGGGTGTTGCCAAAGGTTTGGCTGTGGGCCCATAGGCAAATACACCTCAGACTGTGTGCACTGAGGCTAGGACTTTGGGGGTGACCAGGTCAAGAGAAAACTGTGAGCCCTAGCCAACAGAGATGAGGTTTCACCTCGGAAAACTGCTACAGTCACCTCCTCCACCCAAGGACCACAGCCCAGGCCTGCCAAGCTCCACCTAGGATGTCCGCATGTCACAGTGTGAGCACCTCAAGGTTTGGATTGAGTTTCTCCTCTCCTGTGTGATAGGAAGGTCATCTCCCCTTGTCATTTTGCAGACAGGGAACTGAGCCACCTATTTCATATGATAAATTTAATATTATCCTCATAGAACCATTTAGGTTGGGAAAGACCTTCAAGATCATCAAGTCCAACTGTTAACCCAGCACTGCCAAGACCACCAGCTAAACCATGTCCCTGAGCACCACACGTCCAAGTCTTTTAAATACCTCCAGGGATGGTGACTCAATCACTTCCCTGCGCAGCCTGTTCCAGTGTTTAACAACAGTGAAGTAGTTTTTCCTCATATCCAGTCTAAACTTCTCCTGGAGCAACTTGAGGCCATTTCCTCTCTTCGTAGGAGAAGAGACCAATCGCCACATCTCTACAACCTCCTTTCATGGAGTTGGAGAGAACAATAAGGTCTCCCCTGAATCTCCTTTTCTCCAGGCTGAACAACCTCAGTTCCCTCAGCACTTCTTCTAAGACTCCAGCCCCTTCACCAGCTTCGTTGCTCTTCTTTGGACCCACTTCAATGTCTTTCTTGCAGTGAGGGGCCCAAAATGTCTCACAGCTCCTGCAGCTGTGGAGAGCAGGTGGTCCTGAGCTTATATTTACTTTAGGCACTCAGCTTCAAAATATCAAAAGGCAGGTCTGCACGGGGGCACCGCACTAGCTAATTTTAATGCAACTTGTCATTCTATGATTCTGCAGAACTTAAGAGTCCCAAATTTGACACCTAGGATCTCTACAGCTTGCTTGGGAGAGTCAGATATCCAGAAACGGGATGAACAGGTGAGGAAAGGAAGCTGCCAGGTGTAATTGCTGGAAGCAGTGGCAATTGCTGAGGAAAGAGAAGGCCAGTTATCAAAAGATATTTAAGCAATGTACTCCAGGACTTGAGCTAGGAGTGCTTTTGTGGTGTGATGTATGCAAAAATGGTTGAGAAATTTCTACAAAGAGGTAGAAAAAGAGACTCTAGAGCAAAGCACATTCTCCCAAGAAGAGGGATAATCAGGCTGTGCACTCTTTGTCTGAAAACTACTTAGTTATTTACGTGTAGGAAAAAAATTCCAAGAGGAACTTTTGAGAAAGTCTTGCTTCACGGTATCTTAGAGGCTGTAGGGGCTTGAGTTCTCAACCAGACCAGACGGGGAAAAGGTCAGGAAGATGTCCCTTACCTCCCAAGCAAGGGACCTAATCAGGTGGCAGCAGAGTTTACAGAGAACACCAACATCAGTCTTGTTCCGAACCTCACAAGCAAGGCTGGAAATAGATTCCCAGTCCAGGACAGGGCTTGGACATGAATGAAAGGAAAGTATTCACCAGGTAGATGTCCATTATTCAGGGCTTTCAGTCGGTCCATGGACTAAATGGTTAGATCATGGTACATGGTTAAACTTTTGGACCCAAATGAATCACAGCAGGTACCAGACAAAGATGGTACCAAACATGTCTCCCAAGTGCTCTGTAGCTGTTCTCAGACCGTCTGCTTCCTTAGGCAGTAGAGCTGAAGAGATGTTCTCTGCTTAACCCTCTTGGAGCTCAGAAAGGACAAGCTTTCTCTCCTACACTCGCCCAAACAGAAATGAGAATAGTGGAGAGCTGCTCCGCCCTGCTTCACCACCAAGCAGAATTTGGCTCTGAACAGTAAGTATAGTCACTCCCACTGCTCACCCATCCCTTTAACTGAGCTCCTCACGAGTGCTCAGAGCAATCCTTCAGCTGCTGTTTTGAACAGAATGTTCTGCAGGTCACTCCATCTCACTCCAGTATCACAACATTAACATTTTGCATGCCTGCTACAGAGAAGCCAAAAACATCAGGCAGAAATTGCCCTGCTGTAAAAGGGACTGGAGCCAGTATTTAGCTTGGCTTCACCTATTACCCACATCTGGCAAGTAGATTTTGCTCTGTTTGGCTTCCAGACTGTGGCACACATGGATATCAGGAACACATCTCTGTTAGACATCAAACTAAATGGAGATTCATGCAGAACCACAGAATTGCCAGGGTGCATTTCCAGGAACTGAGTATATTCTGTCCACAGAGTGACCAGCTGTGATGAACAGCAAAGTTTACCTACACAGAAGTTTCACTAAGTAGAGACTTTCCTCTTGCTTTTAAATAGTATACTCCCCTCGAGCCTAATCATTTAGTATGGGACTTGGTAGTTGATCCACTGCTGTCTATGAAAGTGAGTGCAAAGGGTGAGTTTTCACTGACTACAACAGTATTTCTAGACCTCACTCTGCAAGACACTGCAGAAAGCCAAAGAATAGTAGGAAACGGGGTTGGGGAAAAATCTGAGAGGTCAATTAGTTCATCTTCCTGCCCACTGCAGGACCCACTGGCATCAACAATTCTTGACAAATGCATGTTAAATACGCTTTTATCTCCTCCCCCCTGTAACAGAGCTTCTATCACTTCCCTGGGCTTTAACTCTCCCTGACCTTCTGAAACGATGCTGCGGGACAGTCTCAGAAGAGACAAGCAAGGGGAGGTCAGAGGGAACTGGTGACGCACTGAGGTTCAGCGCTTTGCCCAAGGTCCCATCACAAGCTGGCCAGGGAGGTGGGACAAATGACAAGGTAAGATCCAGTCACACCTGGAGCAGCTGTTTAGCAGTGTGTAAAGATGAAATTCAGACAGAGGACCTGAAGCAGGAGCCAGTCTTTCAATCCGTAACACAGCCAACTGTCTAACAACCATGCCGTGCTGTCTGTGGCTAGGCTAGATTTTGCTGTCAGAAAGATGAGCCCAGCCTAGACCTAACTTGTAGACGTGCCCTGGTACACCCATGGCCAGGCCCTGCTCTTATCTGTACCAGCCCAAGTCCACTGATTCCACGGTGCCACCAGGATGTGATTCATGCGTGCCCCTGCTCCACCCAGCTCATCTCGCTGAGCTTGGCTTCAGGACTCCTGCTTCACCAGGAGAGGGACTGTCCCTTAGAGAGATTTTGCAGGGGGCTCTTGGCCTCAGTGTGAGTTTGGTCTACAAAATGTTACTGCAAGAGAAACACCTGATAGCAACAACAAACTACTGCACAGTTCCCTTTGAGCATGAAAAGGGTGAAGTATTTAACTGTAATGAGTCTGTAGTCTGGCAGTAACGGGTCTTGCAGTCTTGAGACTCGAAAATCTGACCCAAAACACCCAAGGAGCCAGATGCTGGGGTGCTACTACATGGCCACAGAGGCTATCTCTCCCCAAAGGTCACTGTTGTCTGTTTATAGTGTTTCCACAATAACAACCCTGAATTACGACTGCTCAGACCTCTTCCCAAAGGTGTGGGTTCTCATAAGGAGGAACTTTTACATATAGAAAAATAAAACACTAAAGTCATCCTCAACTCTACGAAGTTAGGAGCACCCAAAAGGCCTGCTCATGGTCCTGCTATGTGCTGTGCACACGCCTAGGAAGACAGTCTTTAACATGGGATAAAATGCATTATTTAAGCTTTGTTTGCTTTTGTTGGGAAAAAAAAAAAAAATCCTCTTCCAGTGGAAAGAAACCTGGAATGAAATGAGTCATTCCTGGAGAATTCAATGGCAGGCTTTTCCCGGGAGGGCTGTCAGAGAATGTCCCAGATTAGAAACTTGACTGTATTCAAAGCCAAAACCCAGAGGACACTTTGGTAGCATGAGGTACGTATTATAAAAGAATAGCAACATTTTTTGTGGAGCAAATTTCCCTTGAAACAGAAGGGAGGATAAAAAAAGAAAAAACAAGAGAAAGTTCTCTTCACGACCTTTCTCTCTATTCATACTTCAATGAAAGGCTGTTAGTCACTTGTAATTAATACTTGAACAAGCAAGCTGTCAGGACAGATCCAAAGGAATTTGTGTTTAGAAGCTCACCTATTTGTCAGCTGGCCCTCTCCTCCTTCCCAAAGCCAAACCCATACTGAGAATCCAGTGGCTCTGGAGCCTAGCCTAGCTCATGGCAAGATGCCTCACTTAGCACCCCAAAACAGATGCCAGGGGTTGTCCCCTTTTAGGTGAAAGCTCTCATCAGTACCCTCATTTCAGACACAGCACGGGGCTCAAAAGAAAATGTTGGAAAACCACAGTGAAGAAGGTTGAAGGAAAATCTTCAAGCCTTAAAATGCCAGGATCGCAGAGGGAAGGTTTCTTCGCTGCTTGTATGTGGCCACAGGATCCTCTAAGAGGAATCTTCAGTGATGCACATTTCACTGCACACCTAACCACGAGAACATGCACGTGGTTCCAGGGGTTCGGGGTGAGGCAAAGCCAGCGCTAGATGAAAGTACGCTGTGTTAGCAGCACTGCTCCTCGTGCTCTGGACTTCACCATGCTCCTGCAACTGCCCCCAAGGTGGGAAGGCTTCACGTGCAACCCAAACCCACAGTGGCCTGCGGTCACTTCACAGGGCTCTCCGAAAAGCCACTTGGGTATCAGCCGTTCTCCTCTCAGCAGCCAGACACACTCTGGGAGTTGGTCTTATTGCCCTAAGGGCGTTCCACCCGACAATGTCTCCACCATCCCAGTCACTTCATTTCTCCCCGTTTGAGGGGTGTATTTTGTTCTGGGGGAAAGACAATGTTTCTATGTCACCATTTAAACAGGCCTCGAAGTAATTTTGAGACGGGAAAAGCCTGGCTTGGAGTCAGAGAATCTAAGTGAGCTGTGTCCAGACAACAGCTCTTGCAGGCTCACTTAGCTGTGAACCACAAAATAAGACTCTTTTCACCGTATCTGTGTACAAAACTAAATCAAGCCCTGAAGAACAAACCACTGCTCAATCCTGAAGCGGGCACCAGGCACCCTAAAAGTCCCCCTTACCAATAAGGAGAACAATACCTCATTGTTCACACAGACTAAGTCCATCGTCTGTCCAAAAGCATCCGTGACCTTCTGCACCACTTCTTTGAATTTGACTGGTCTTGGAAACTGGATAATCCTGTATACACAAACAAATGCAACAATAGTCTGAATTTAGTAGAAGCATACTGGAATTTGGGATTAGACTGACAATTCAGAAGAAAGGACCTGCATTCTTCCATCACGAAGCATAAAGCTTGCTCCTTGCTTTTACTTTCATAGAAGTGCTGCTCACGTGCTTGACCTACCCTGCAAGAATATCTACCAAAAATCCTAGAGCTCCTCTGTTCTGCCCTCTCCTGTGAGGTACTGGTGGAAAAGAGGAAAGTCCTCACTGCAGAAGACCCAGAAGGCACTGGTCAGTGATTTATCATCTCTGTTTTCTGCAAGAGGCTCTGAATAGGGATGAGGGGTGGAAGAGAGAGCGATGGAAGTCGGCATCGTGTGACTCTCCTGTGCCATCACATGCAGCAGCTCTGTAGGTACGTATCAGCAGGTACACTCTAGCTCTACAGTAGCATTACTTAAATTTTCTTTGGCTTTAACATGCAGCTTGAACCATAAGCCTGCGAATTTCCAGCTCCGTGTCCTGCCCCGCCACAGTCACCAAGCGGAGGTGATTCCATGAAAATGTCAAGCAGGGAAGGGCGGGCAAGCTTTAACTCCCAGCTCTATTTTTATGGGACCCATGCCCAAAATCTGGTTATCTTAAGTGTCATAGGCTGCTAATCAAGGGACATATTTCTGTAGAGTTGCAGCTTAGCTGTGGCTCAGCAGGGCTTAAGAATTAAAAAGAGAAAAGGATCCAAGCGTGCACCCTATGTCCCTAGTCAGAGGCGTTTAATGACTTCCAGCTTGGAATCACTTTGCCTGCGTGCAAATTCCAGGAAGTACTTGTGGCAAATGGGATGACGAGACAAGGCTCTTGCATATAAAATTGCAGTTGATTTTGGGGGAATGAATCCTGCTGTGAGCTCATCTGCAGCTGGCTGAAGTCAGTAGGACAATGTTGGGTAAAAAATGTAATTTATTCCTGTGCATTTGGGGGACTAGGCTGGGCACATACCTTTTCTCTCCTTCATATTCAAACTTGATCCTGATATTTCGCTGCTGAAAGAAAAAGGAGAGAGTGGTTAGGTCCAAAACTGCACCCCAGATTGACTCACAGATCCAAAGCTTCCAGGAGCTCTCAGAGAGACTCCCCTAACTCCAATGGGTGTCTGGTCTATCTAGGTCTATCTAAGCTGCCTGCTGGACTCGTGGACTTTGGTGAAATTCCACGTTGTTAATAAATGCACTTGTCAGAAAATAATGTTTTATGTAAACAAGAGGACACTCACTTGTCTGTATAACTGTTAGTTTTAATAAAACACATTCAAAAAAGTGGCAAATTGTGAATGCTCTGAACTCACTTGGGAACAAGGCACTACTACCAAAGAAGCAAACGTGTTCAGCGTCTGAAGTCTGTTCATCTTCAGCACTTCCCATGGATTTACCCCAGTATTTGCCTGTTGGAAGCCCATAAAGAAAAGCTCACAGGATGTTTAACAGAACACAGAATATTTGGGGCAATGAAATAACAAGTAAAAGCAAGCATCCTGTAACGGAAGTGGAGAGATGGTCTTGGATTTTAAAAGCCAACAGTGCTGGGGTGGGGATGGCTGTTATTTTCTTAGGACCTTTAAAACAGAAAGTGTATCAGGCATCACTACAGTATACAGAGTAAATTCCCATCCTGACCCTCTGTTTACCTCAAGAGAAATCACTGAATTTGCCCAAAGAAGAGCCAGAGGAGTCACAGGCAGAGTGGGCACACAACTGTGCAGGGACTAGTAAAAGCCACTTCTCCTATCCTCTGTTTGAGTGTATTTAGCAGCAACCAAGAGCACAAGGAGCCTTTTCATCCATTCAACTTCTCAGACCGAGCCTGAGCGGAGCATCCCTCTAGCATCCCCTGGCTCATTCCAGGACTTTCTGACGGTCTCCAAGACAGATCAAAAACCTCCTTTACTTTCCAGACTAACTTTAATCACCACAGTGAACCAGGGCTGTCCCTGTTAATGCACACAAGCCTCCTCAAACAGTAATTTCCTTCCCATGGAGGAAAAAAACGCTTGCCCTTTCCCTTGGATGGGTAAAACCAGGGAGGGCTGGGTCCCGTGCCACCAGCATCTCGCAGGCATAATCCCCGAATGGGTGGGTGACAGCCCTTCCTGAGCAAGGGCCTTATCTTTAATTCTGGATTGCCGGCGCGTGAAGGCACACTTTCCATCCTCTCAGAGGGAAAGCAGAGCCACAGTGAAACAGCTTTGTTTCTAATGAGGAAAATGAGCTGGACAGGCATCCTTAGGTTTATTTTTAAACTGAGAGCTCCTCGAGTTCTGCTAACACCCACTGAAGTCCAGGAAGTCAAACCTGGAGGCGATTCGGTTGAAAAGCTTTAAAAAAAACCCCAACCAAACCAAAAGATTCAGGGTAAACACGTTGGATCATCCAAAATGCATCATCTTTATCTCTGCTCATGGCATTTTCTGTATTTCCAGAAAGGCTGGGAAGAACCAGTGCCAGGACAGTCACCAAAGCGGGGCAATCCAGCAGTGTTACACGCCCGTGCTAATCGAGCACTTACATCACCTCGATGTCTACAGTCAGTTCTTCAGACCCATAACATTTGGACAAACTCCAAGGTTGTTTCCAGAACCAGACTCAACTTGTAAAAATACCAAACTAACTCTAAACGAGTCCAAAATTCAAAAGGAGAAGAGACGATGACCACAACCAACCCAGCGCTGAAGGTCCAAATCATACTAGAGAGACAGGCAAGTACGGGTGGGATTCTCTCTACTGGAAAAGAAAAAAAAATAAATGGGCTCTTTTATGTAAATTTTTATTTGCATGTGCCTCTCTGAACAGGGCCTGGCTGGTTCATCTCTCCTGACAGTAAATGAGCTGGCGTGGGTTCATTGCGTGTAGCTCCGCAAAGCCCTTCTCTGAAGTAAGAGGAAAAAAAATCAAGGCAAGGCACTTTCGAGGTTTCTCCTTACAAAGGAGCAGGACGTGTAAAAGGAAAAGCTCACGCAGCTCTGGCCTCGCTGCAGGAAACCTTTCAAAACACAGGTTTCACTTTCAGGGCAGGCCCGAACGCCACACCGAGCTGGGACATAGCACACGGCTGCCTGTTTATGCTGAGCAACACAAATTTCACAGACAAATAAGTTGGGAAAAACAGCTTGTGGCTGGAAAATGTCAAAACATTCATATAAAGCTCCAGAGACAGAAGAAAAGGGGAAAAAAAAAAAGAGCCACGACCCCGCTGCATCCTTTTCTTCTACATCAACAACAGGGCTGATGTGCTGTGGCCCAAAGCCAACAGAAGTAAGGCAGCTGCCCCACGCTGCTCCGCTCTACTTCTGAGCAGAGCAACAAACACATCAGCTGTAATAGGGGAACTGAAACCCCACTCCACTTGTTAATTAGATTTTTATTTCTTTTTCTGGTAAAAAAACTTTTGCCTCCCTCAGAAATCAAGAGCATAAGCTCCCAAGCATTTGAAAGAAGGATAAATAGATATTATGTATAGTCTGAAGCTGGTTATGGTTGTATTTTTCAGTCTTCCCCTGGCTTGCTCATGTTTTCGATGCGCAGCTAAAGCTGAATTCACCGCTGCTACCAGCAACAAATACTTCTTTCCTATTTAAATAGTGGGCAGTGCCCAAAGCACTAGGAAATCCCGAGGGGATGCAGAGCTCTTCCTAAATGCCAGAGCAGGCTGTGATTTTTTACACCCATGGAAATTTGGTTAGGAGCAACTGGTTTGAGATTACGCAGGGAGCCTGGGGCACTGCCAAGTGCTGGAGAAAGATATCACACAAGTCTGGACCCAGTGTCTCAAATGCACAAACAAGGGGAAGGCAGGATCAGCATCTTCTTTGTAAGGACCTCAACACGACATGCAAATGCTCGAGGGTTGGTAACGGAAGAGGTGCAGGTGGAGGAAAGCGTCAGGTCCTACTCACTTGTGCAATTTAGTGAGGAAGGAGGACCTCAGCACTTCCTCCTTCCACAACTCAAGTCGTGCTATTTACCCTCCCTGCCAGGAGGTTAAAGGCAGCCTTGTTCTCCCCTCAGTCAAGATGTCTTTAGTTGGTGTAGGGGAACAAGCGGAGACATGCAAGAAAGGAACACGTTAAATACAGTGGAGGAGAGGGGTAAGGCAATGCCACAAGGCACCAGTTGAAACACTAAGCTCTGGCAAAGGATTTCAGAGATGGTTTCACAGAGCACGGTGAAAGCTGAGGCATGTTACAGAGGAAGCAGGGGAAACTGAGGCATGAAGGCAACAAGGTGCTTTGCCTAAAGGTGTGAAGAAAAAGCCGAGCCTGGAGAAGAGAAAGCTCCTGGAAGATCTTCTTTCAGCCTGCCAATATATAAAGGGGTTTTGCAAGATGGAGAAAGACTTTTTACCAGGTCCTGTAGTGACAGGACAAGGGACAACAGTTTTAAACCACAAAAGGCTAGATTTAGGAAGAAAATTTTTATTATGACATTGGTGAGACACTGGCACAGGTTGCCCAGAGAAGTTGTGGATGTCCCATCCCTGGAAGTGTTCACGGCCAGGTTGGATGGGGCTTTGAGCAACCTGGTCTAGGGAAGGATGTCCCTGCCTAGAGCAGGGGGGCTGGACTAGATGACCTTTAGAAGTCCTTCCCAAGTCAAACCATTTTGCGAATTGTTCTGTGAAGCGGAGTGGCAGAACCAAGCACAAAACTCAGACGTCTGATCGCCTGGGTTGTATGTACCAAGTAACTTTCCCTCTCCACGTGCATTTTCCGTCCAACGCCGGGCACGGAGGAGCCCGCATCTCGGCTGGCGCCTGTTGGCCCTGCTGCGACACAAACAAAACAAGCGACAACCCTGACAGGAAATACCACAGTAATTCCCTTCGTTTCTGGAATAATTTCTTCTCCAAGATACTTGTGCCGGCATTTCCTCCAGCCCTGCTAACAAATGGTATTTTACTTTTTCTTGCCATCTGCCTTGGAAAGGAAAAAGCAAAGCCACCGCAGCCACCACAAGCCCTTCACCATCTTTCCAGGCTTTCCTTTAGGTATTTTTAGTTTCTTCCTCAAAACTTTTAATTTCACGAAAAACCCACAACCGCCAAGCTTCAGAGGAAGTGCTGACAGGAATTGGGGAGGGGGGCGAAAAGGGGACAATCGCTTCTACCCTCTTGCTTGGGGACCACGCACCCCAGTGGGCTCAGCTCAGCCAAGCTCAGCCTCTGGAGCTGGAGCAAGCAGTCCTGCACGCTGGTTTAAATTAAGGAAAAGGTTGGGAAAAGGGAAAAAAAAATATGGAAAAAGCGTTTCCAAATGAGGTGAATCATGATCTTGTACAGAGATCCCTGAAGAGCTAACTGCTGTTTGTAATAAAAGCACACACAGAGAGCAGGGAAACATGCTGTTAGACCTAAAATGGAAGAGATGTGAGAAGAACAGAAGGTGCTGAGCACCCTCACTGGGAACACCCAGAGAGCCCATCAGACTGGGGTACAGGCCCAAGCTGAGCAATGCCATGCTCACAGAGAAGGGCATCCTCACCTCCTCCCAAACTCAGCCATGACCAGAAACGGTGTTCTGGTCAGACTGCAGCTCTGTGACTTGCTTTTAAAGCTGCTCTTGTCAAATCCAGCCAGAGGACAGCTTTGCCCATGGCAAGACACCAGAGGGACACAGCCTTTGGATCACTCCTTCCATACAAATCCATGGTTGCCTCACAAACCACCTGGGACAAAGCCTCCAAACTCCAGCATTAACCCTCCTGAGGTCAAGAAAGTAAGAAAATAATAAAAATTTTAAAATATCACAAGGAGCCTCCCCTCCCCTTCAGCACTGCACCGAGAGGGGCTCATTCCAGCTTTGCTCTTATTCACCCACAAGACATTGAGCAGTCTCGCCCACGGGTAAAATAGGGGCAATGAAAGAGACTCATTTCTGCATGCTGGAGAGGAAGCAGTGGGATTACATTCACTTCTCTCATTCGCTACTCGTTGGATTAAGAAACCATGAGAAAACCCCGCTGAGCAGCGCGGCGCTCAAGCACTAGTGCTCCGGTTACTCCTTTGCACAAAGCCACAAAGCGGTGGGATTTCTCCTCAACTTCTGGCTCCAGCCAAGAGAAATCAGCGCCGCAGGGCCAGGCTGAGGGGACTTCTGCGCCTCCCCGACGCGCACATTGTTTGCATTAGTCCTGTGCTCACCCTTGGTTTTAGCAACGGGATGTTCGTTACAAGCCAGACAGCTGGACCGAGGCCCTAAACCGCAATCGGAGATGACTAATCCGCATCATTAGGAATTATCTGCACAGAACCCCCACGCGCTTTGGGTTATTCAGCAATCGGACAGAAAAGGGGTTTGTCTGGGATTGCCCCCTTCTCTCAGGGCGTGGAAGCTACGAGATATCCTGATCCCCCATGATCCTTACAGCTCTTTTCCTCTGAATAACCAAGTCCAGCACGTGAGCAGCTCAGAGGCCAGTGGAAAGATGGTGTGTCTAGAGGGTTCACTACTCCTTGTTATAGATATTTTTGGTTTATAGAGCAGCAGAAATCACAGGCTTCAAAATGTTTCTCCAAAAACCACCTAACCAGGTAGAAAATAGCTTTTTTCCAGCTGGATTTCTCCTTGGTGTTACCCTCTTAGCACCCAAGTGAGCTCCACAAAGCCTCTTCCTCAATTCCTTGGGACTCCACTGCCTTGGCCATCACCAGGCAAGGCTTAATCAGCCAGTGCTGCTCCCCTCTTGGTCCCTGGCTTCTGCCCTCCTGGTAAAACAAAGGTAATAAAGCCAAACTCCTTTTCGGTTTAAAGACCTACCCACAGAGAGCCCTAGAACACGAGCCGTATTTTATTCTAGTTATGAGCAAGCCTTGTCCTGCATCCAACCTGCCAAAGAAAAGACGGTCCAGAGGTAATTTACTAAAAGAACAGCTTTTCGGTCAGTCTGACATTTGTCGTGCAGGGGAGAACGTTCCTCACAAATATTGGACTTTATTGCCGTGAGAGAACTTGCAATCAAAGTTAACGTGGCAGACGAATTGCTGTCAGCAGCTGGGAGAGAAGCCCAAGCCAATGCCTTGTCGTTAGCACAGCACTGACAACCAACCTCATACTGCCAGTTGCCAAGCACTATTTATATAAATAAATGGATGTGTACATAAATAGACAGATGCAAAATAAATGTTAATATAATTGCTCCTTTCTCCTCCATGCTTTCGTTTGGGATTTCGAATTCTTTGTGGTTTCCCTTCTTATCCCACTCATCTTCTTCCCTAGCGATCACAATGCAGATCTTTGCTGTTTCCTCCTTCTCCTCTTCAGAGCCACTGCTATAAACAAACTCCTTTGTTCGGTCCAGGAGAAGCCTTGAAAGGACTCCTTCCAGCCATGCCAGAGGAGGCAGAAGAATAATGGAGTGATAAAAGGAATAATGGAGGAATAACAGCATAGAGGATGCACCGGGAATAACGTCAGGGTGATCCCTCTGGTCCCAAAGAGCAGCTCCTTTTTAAAGACTGTGACTCACATGAGGAAGGAAAAGGGTCTCCACCTCTAGGCCCACTACCCTGTTTTTTCTGGCAAGGCAGAAAGGCAGCAGCTCACACACCTGACCAAGGCTCAGGAGATTCAAGCTCAGCTCTCACATCTGCTGCCAGGTGCCCGGGCAATCTGAGGGAGGAAACTCATCAGCACCCTGCACCATGTTACTGTTCTCCTTCCCACCTTGTTGTATCACCAGGTATTAGACATCCAGAAACTCAGCCTTAGTCCTTCATTTGTAAGGAAAGCAAACTTTAAAAAAAAAAAAAAAAAAAAAGGAAAGTTCTTTGGTTTTTGACACTATTTGCCAAAGGATGTTCATTTCATAAGATAGTCCAAAGCAAAACTGCGAATGTTTTTGGGAAGAAATCCTGTACAGCACAGACTACTTTCTTGTGTGGCCCAGGTCCACCAGGAATACTATCTGGAAGGCTCCAAATTTCAACTTCTGTCAAGAGAGCACTGAGGAACCCCTCCAGGAGACAGGAATGAGATAGCACTTCGGTTATGTTTCTCTGGGGACCAAAAATCTGCTGCAGGCTGCAAAGGGACAGGCTAGTTAGTCAACACATTCTTGTGTAAAGTGTTTTTCAGTGGAAATTTGGAACACTAACTAAAGGATTCCCCCCATGCCTCAGAAAAGCATTTTTCACAGCAAAAGGGGTTTTTTTTCTTTTAAATCTAACAACTGAACAACCAGACACAAGTATTTCATTGTGAGCACATTGCTGCAGGGTCTCATAGGAGACACAATGAGAGTCCCAAGAAGAAAATTTAGCATCTAAATGCCCCATATGCCTCACCCTCCCTCTCCAAGAAGGGAGACGGTGCGGTGCAACCTTCAGCCCAACCAGCCAACCTGATCATAGGAAGAAAAAAAAAAACCACAATACAAACAAAAGGACATTGTAGAGAGGTTGGTGCTGGTCTCTTCTCACAGGTAATTAGGGACAGAACCAGGGGGAATGGTTGCAAGTGGCAACAGGTTTAGGCTGGACATTAAGAAGAAATTCTTCACGGAAAGAGTGGTGAGACACTGGAAAAGAATGCTTAGGGAGAGACACTGGAACAGACTGCCTAGGGAGGTGGTTGAGTCGCCATCCCTGGATGTGTTTAAGTGTCGCTTAGATGTGGTGTTGGGTGATATGGTTTAGGGGTGAACTTGTAGTGTAGGGTTAATGGTTGGACTCGATGATCCCAAGGGGCTTTTCCAACCTGAATTGTTCTATGATTCTATGAAAAGGGAGCACCAAACGTCAAAGGAGCAACAAATCACAGACATGACAAGAGCATTTCCAACACCATCTCCCCCACATTAACTTCTGTGTTAAAAAAAAAAAGGAAAAAAAGAAAAAAAACAAAAACACACCAAAACCTAGAAGTGACCCAAACAACTTGATTAAAAGTTTCTGAGCTGTGAGCATGAACCAAATCCCCACTAATTCCACCTACTTTGGCCACTCTCCACCTCACAGACTAGACTCCCGTCATCCCCCGAGCCAGACTTGTTCCAGCTAGTCCAATTTAGTGAAGCAACAATTCAACATCCTCCAACGCCCTTCATCTCTCATGGGGCCTGTTGGTCTGAATCCTCAACCCCAGATCTGCGAGGAGAGTGGGACGCTGCTGCCTATTTGCCCCTCCTCCATCAGAGAGCTCTGAGTAACAACAAGCACACAGCTGAGGCTGGTCTGCTTATGGATAAAAGAATAAATAAATAAAAAATCCTAAAGGAGGCAACGTTTTTCCAAGCGTCAGTGTTGTAATTGGGAAGGAAAGTTTGATTCCTAATAGTATAAAAATACATGCAAGTGGCAGCAACAGTTGTAAAGCTGGTATCAGAGCACAACATCACTTTACTGGGGATCTATAAATGAAGTTATAAAGAGGATGGGCTGTGCATATGAATTTGATTGCAAGCATCAACTTTACAAAACTCTTGCAGGTAAGAATTCAGCCAATGAAAACTATTATCTTCCTTATTTTCAACCAATTATCTGGTTAATTGTACCTGCAGGATTTACAGCAACGGTTTGCAAAAATGACAGCAGGGATCTCCCCCATCGTGAGAAAGCAAATACATTATTTAAGAAAAGTTTTAAAGAAAGCTTAGCTCTCCTGAAAGCAAGCCAAGATGGCTTGGCATGGTCCCTACTCACCAGCTTGCAGAAAACACTGCGCTCTGAGCCATCCAGAGCCACACTGGATTGTCTGCTCCGCCTGCAGCTACCGAGAGCCAGCTCTCAATTTCTCCGGTCAGTTTTGTAAACATCTTGGACTTACTTCAGCATGAGCTGAACTGAAATCCAGTGATTCAACTTGGACAGCTGCTCCCGCCAGGACACACTTTAAAACCGACACGCTACGTGCGCACGTGTTTTCGTCCGCATGTGTCTAAGAAGTCCAGAGGGATTCAGGCAAGGATTTTTCCCCTCTGCATCCAGAGTTTGTTGTTAGCGGCGCGAGCGCCACTAAAATATGCATGACGATAGTAAATGACAATTTGTTTTCTTCCTCGCTAGGCGTTCAGCAATTGCAAAGTCGATCCTAAGCTTATTCTGAGCCGCAGCACTAGAAGTGGAATTCCAAGCGGATTTGCTCGCGTCCTTCTCCAGCAGCTTCCCAGCCATCTAAATTATTTTTCCTCTTCTTTCTTTCTTGCTATTTTGACAACTGAATTCTTTCTTTACAACTTTCATGTTCGTATGTTATTTGTTCCATACGTAAACAGGCTATTAAATCCACTTTAGCTATTATATCAATGTCAGCAAATAATTTCTGACATTGCTCAAGGGACATCTTTGCTCACCAAATCAACTCTGAATGTGCAACACGGCCAAAGTATTTGGGTTTAGGAGCACAAAGATAAACATTAATATTTAAACGCTCATATAAGAATGACATTATTCCTCCCAAAAGAGCCTGGGTGTCTACAGCTCAAAGTTGGCAGCCCGTCTTTCAAATATCTGAAGTAAAATGTGCACATGATAAATACTGTATTTCATCAATGCTGTCAATAGAAAACATTTGACTAATCCAAACCGTAAAGCTGCAGAGCTTGTAACAAGTTCTACTACTTTCAAGGCTAAGCATGAGAAAGAAGTGCCTTGGGGTGAGATTTGTGATTTAAAACCACTTCCAGGCTCTCCTGCTATATTTGTGAATGACGTGGGCTATCACTCTTCTTCCTCTGCTCCTCTGCGATACGTGGATGCCTGCAACCTCTTTTCAGTTCTTCAAAAAAGAGGCCCTAAAGCTTACACCTCTGTAAAAATATGTTATTTCTGATGTGCTGAGCTCCTGCAGCACTTCACAGAATCACAGAATGTCAGGGGTTGGAAGGGACCTCTAGAGATCATCTAGTCCAGCCCCCTGCCAGAGCAGGATCACCTAGAGTAGGTCACACAGGTGTCCAGGCGGGGTTTGAATGTCTCCAGAGAAGGAGACTCCACAACCTCCCAGGGCTCTGTCACCCTCACAGGGAAAAAGCTTCTCCTAATGTTTTTGTGGATCCTCCTGTGCTCCAGCTTGCTCCTGTTGTCCCCTGTCCTGTCATTGAACATCACTAAGAAGAGCCT
>NW_009705240.1:0-4194 GCF_000703405.1 Apaloderma vittatum
CCTAAAATCAAGTCTCATGTAGATCAGGTGGATCAATTGCTGGAGAGATCTATTTCTTTCCACAGGAAAGCCTAGAGTGACAAAGACTCGGCTCAGCTGACTTCCAGAGGCGTTAAAGCCCTGGCTGATTTCCTTCCTCAATTTCCCCATATGTAAAAGAAGGATTTTTTTTTTTTACTTACTCCGTAATTTGCTGACCTTTGCTAAAACGTGCAAGTTCTTGCAAAAAAAAACTTTATTACCTGAGCTGCCAGTGACAAAATATCACCGGAACTAGGACTTGAAGGGTCACCAAGAGGTGATCCAGAGCATGTTCTGCCTCTGTTGAAACTCAGCTTAAGCATAACCACTATGGAGAGAAGTGTGCCTAACCTGCCCTTAAAGAGACTACTCTGACAGGTAACACTTTACCACCCCCAGAGCACGGCACCTCTCTCCTTACTACCAGAAATCCCTCCAATTTGATTTGATTATTTATTTTAAAATGAAGATTCGTGTTGCCTGTGTTCTCTTTTCACAATACACAAAGATTTAAAAGTACAGACAGGACTCTGGAAAGGGTTAACAGGACATACTAGTCCAGTTGATCAGCCAGCTAATCCATTGGCTGGAAAAAAAACCTGAAAAGCCCTCATGATATCATTATCACTGACGGCTATTTCTTTAATATATGTTTGCTCCAACTTTTTGGTCATGGAATTAATTTCACCTCCTTTTTCCCTTCCTTCCACACCTCCCCTTCACGAAGCCTTGCCTCCTCCCTCCTCCAGCATCAGGAACCCCTGAGGGGGAGAAGATTTCCTTGGAGAGGTTTACAGGGAGTTACTTAAACCGTTTTCTTCTCAGCCTCCTTTCCGCCGCCGCTGGGTTGGGAACGCACCCTCCGGCGCACGCCAGCCAGTTCCCACGCAGAAAACATCAGGATACTCTCGTGATTAAGGAAAGCAAGAAATTAAATTAGCTGGGATGATACACTAACAGGCACCTCCTACAGTAGGATTTCCAGAAGCTCTAAAATATTTTTTAAAGGCTCTGTGCTCTAACATGTTATATCAGGTGTTGGGGAGATAAAAACCACACAGCCGTTACACAAAAAATTACATTTCCAAACACAGAGGAGGTAAGTTTTCCAGCTTCTCTGGATCCTTTCTTTTCTGTCTTATTTCCTTTCTTTTCCATCTTATTTCCTTTCTTTTCCATCTTATTTCCTTTCTTTTCCTAGTTTCCTTTCCTCTTTTGCTTCCCTTCCTCTTAAACAAATGTGAAAGCACAGAGAGATTTCCACTGATGATCAACCGTCTGTGGCTACTTTTGGCTGGAGCCATGCACGGAGCTAGTTCTGCCATCCCAGTCAGGTTATTTTGTCATTTTGTTTCCCACTAAGCCCCCGAGATTTTAGGGAAGAATGCTTGCAATAAGGAGACGGTGCCATTTTTCACTTTTTTTTTAAATGCTAGCCGTCCACGTTGTGTTTATTTTATTTGGCAGTTGATTGCATTATACCATATATCTCTAGTCTGTCCCTGAAAAGATACTTGTAGAGGTAGGACATAATTTCTGGGAGTCCTCTACCAAATTAGTCATTCCAGTCATCCCCTCAGAACCAACCGAGGGAAGCAGGCAGGTAATTCATTGTGTCCTTAAGAAGACACCTTAGGCTGGTCAGGAACGGCCCTGGAAAAGCAGAAACTGGCTCAGGTGTATGTGCCCATGTGGCATAAGTTAATAAGAAGGAACGAGACAGATAAATATATTGCAAAAAGCTGGTGGTGGTGACACGGACCTTACCTTACGGGTCATACCTTTGCAATCCTTTCAAAAATAGACACCTTTTTTTAGCTGAGGAGTTTCCCATGTGCCATTATTCAAGAATATAGTTTTCCTTGAGCATTTATCTCCTGAACCACTGATTGTCGAAGCCTGGCACAGAGCCTGATGGGGTTTTCTTCTGGCCAAGATTGAGCTGTTTCTCTTCTGCTGGCTACCGGAAAGCCATAAACACATATATATTTAGTCCTTTTTTGTTCTTTTTTCTTTTCCTGTAGAAAACTAAGGCAGTGCTAAGTGGAAAGAGGAGGGCTGGAAAGGATCACAGCTTGGTAAGGCCAGGTAGAAATAAATATCACATTGTTCTTTTTTTTTTTTCTTGGAGATATATCAGAAAAGGAATGAGACATGTAAATTTTACCCCCTTTCTCAAATATCTTGCACCTACTGTTAGTACATCTGTAAGCACAGGGAAAGTCCCCAACTTTCCCAACTTCCTCTCTAGCCTTTACTTCACGGGTTTGAGAGCAATTTTGGTTTTTCCTGGATTTCAGTGTCTTGTGTGGAAACCACACTTCCGATCAAGAATTCATTTTTAATGAAGAGAAAACCTGATGAATCACTTGTCTTTATCCCTCACGGTGCCTAGGCTGTACGTTGCACAGCGCTGCCCAACGGACAAACATGACGAACGCAAGCGGTGTGAAGGAATTCGTTCTTCTGGGCCTTTCAGAGAACCCAGGTGTGCAGAAAATATGTTTTATGATGTTTCTAGCCTTCTATACAATCATTTTGGTGAGAAATCTGCTCATTGTTATCACTGCAATCAGCAGCCAACGGCTGAACTCCCCCATGTATTTCTTCCTCTACTACTTGTCCTTTGTTGATATCTGTTACTCTTCCATCACAGTCCCCAAAATGATCACCAGCTTCCTTCATAGAATCCTAGAATGGCCTAAGCTGGAAGGGACCTTAGAGATCATTTTAATCCAGCCTCCCTGTCACCAGGGACGCCACCTCTCGACTAGATCAGGCAACACATGGGGACCGAACGGGAATCGAACCCGCGACCTTGGTGTTGCCAGCGCCACGCTCAACTGATTGAGCTAACCTGCCCCCTAAAATAAAACCATCTCCTTTGTGGGTTGCATAGCACAACTGTTTGGGGTTCATTTCTTTGGCTGCACGGGGATCTTCATCCTCACGGTGATGGCCTACGACCGCTACGTGGCCATCTGCCGGCCTCCCCACTACACGGCCGCGATGACCAGGTGTGTCTGCAGCCGCTTGGTGATGGGCTCGTGGGTAGGAGGCTTCCTTCACTCCATCGCACAGACTCTTCTCACCACTTGCCTCCCTTTCTGTGGCCCTAACGAAGTTGACCACTGCTTCTGCGACGTCCACCCCCTCCTACAACTGGCCTGTACCGAAACCTACGCTGTGGGCATCATTGTCGTTGCCAACAGCAGGACGATAACTCTGAGCTGTTTCCTCATCCTGGTTGCGTCCTGTGTTGTCATCCTGGTTTCCCTGCAAAGCCAAACATTGGAAGGGTGGCAAAAGGCCCCCTCCACCTGCAGGTCCCACATCACCATGGTGGTTCTGTTCTTCGGGCCCCGCACATTCATCTACAACCGTCCGTCCAGCAACCTCTCGGAGGACAAAAGCATGGCCGTGTTTTACACCGTCATCACTCCCACGCTGAACCCACTCATCTACATGCTAAGTAATGAGGAGGTGAAGAGCACCATGAGAAAGCTGTGGAGCAGAAAGGTGGGAAGCGAAGACAGAAAGGTGCGGTAACATTTCGAAAGGCTCGGAGAAAAATCATGCATCTTTCACTAATCATTGCTTTTGTGAAAATTACCCGAGAAATGCCTTTCAAAGAAAAGATTCTGTTAGTTCCTGTTGTAGTTAGGAAGACACTGAAGGTTCATCTTCTGATTTGAGAGATGTTGCGAACTCTGTGACAAGCAGGCTACTCTTTCTCAACAGAGGCCCAGGCCTGGGGTTCCTGAGCTCAAAATGAAACATCAGTGTTTAAATAAATACTACCAAAAAATACTGCTCCAGCTAGAGCAGCTCAGCACTCAGGTATAAAGTTTTAGATGAACTCCATCTGCTCTGTAATCCATTCAGCTGGGAAAGAGAGGATTATGGCCACCTTCCTACTCGCAGAAAATGCCTTTTTCTGAGAACCACACTGTGCTATTTCGAGTCCGCAGGTTAGCAACTGAAAACGGAGTATTAGGTGCTAGTTGGGTCATGTGCTGATTCTTGCCCTGCCAGTGCAACAGATCCTTTCTGTGGTGTTCAAGGCCAGGATGGATGGGGCTTTGGGCAACCTCATCTACTGGAAGGTGCCCCTGCCAAGGCGTGGGGGCTTCAACTAGGTGATCAATAAAGGTCCCAACGCCTGCCATGGGC
>NW_009705240.1:4231-4479 GCF_000703405.1 Apaloderma vittatum
CCTGGCCGTAAACCACTTCCAGGGAGGGGGCTGCCACAGCTTCTCTGGGCAACCTATGCCAGTGTCTCACTGCTCTCACAGTGAAGAATTTCCCCCTTATATCTAATTTAAGTCTACCTTCTTTCGGTTCAGAACCATTGTCCCTCATCGTATGGCCACGCACTGTTGTGAACAGTCCCTCCCCAACTTTCCTGTAGCCCCTTCAGGTACTGGCAGGGGGCTAAAAGGCTCCCCCGGGGCTTTTCTTC
>NW_009705240.1:4510-17928 GCF_000703405.1 Apaloderma vittatum
TCTCAATCCACTCCTGGCCCAGCCTCTAAGCTGCCGCAGCTCCGGTTCTCCACCTGAGGAACCACTGAAGACAGGAGACCCTAACTCTTACCTTGCAGGCAGAAAACCACCAAACCAGCCGAGGGAGAAAGGAAAAGACCTGCTGAGTGCTACCCAAAATTAACTTTTACTTCTTCACTTACATTCCCTCTAAGCATCCACACCCGCGTTAAACCTTAATGTGACTGAAGTAGGATTCAAGGTGTTCCCAGCCCAAGTGAGGGCTTAGAACTTTATACACCTACACAAAATTATACATATATAACATATAGATTTTTTTTTTTAATGCTTTCAGGGTGAACACTAGGTATTTTTTTTCTGAAGCTATCACTTCTGGACAAGTATTTAAGCACAGCCTTTGCAAGGTGTCACTTAAAACAGCATTAGGATCCTCTACACTTGAGTAAGAATTCTTACAAGAGCTTAAAACTCAGGCTAAAGAGTTGCTTCTGTGTTTTGCATTGTCAGTAAAAATACCTGGTAAGCAGTGAGGACCTAACCACAAACTTTTCTAAATTTTTGAATTTCCTGTTTTACTTCTCGTTTCAAATCCGTACAGCAGATGTCTAAGGGATAAGCGACTATGGCACAATCGTGATTTTTTTGTGTGTGTGCTGTCAACACGCAGCGGTAAGAACAAGTCGCTAAGAAATAAGAACGCGTAGGAGAAATAGCTTAGGAAAGAAAACAGAATTTGTAAAAATGTTCCACGTAAGAGGTATCTTTCCTTCAGGATTTTTTGACTGCAAAGGTAGAGTGGATATAAATCTTGCAAAGGGCCAGGTGTGTTGTTTATTTGAGCCAGAAATGCTTTTAGAAGAAATACCTGCCCAACAGCAAATAAAGACTATTTATCCAGACGGCATTAAAGGACCAGCAGGCAATAAACCACGCGAGCAAAGCCCTGTGCAAGGGAACAGTCTTGGTGACCACACGCCAACATTGCTCTCCAGAGGCTGCCCTGAGAGCTATCCAAAGAATAATTTTTAATCCCTTATCCACTGGTGATTCCTGACGAAACTTCGTACGCCTCAGGGACCTCGTTACTCTCGATCGTCTTGCGCTTCTGCTGTGCGATTTGCTTTAAATATTTTTGCTACAGTTCCCCTGTTGTGTGAGAGATAATTGCTCTTTGTAGGTGTTCTTGGAAGTCGATTTTTTCTGCAGAATGAGAAATGCGACAGAGAGCCAGGCTGTCCTTTGTGGCCACTGTGGGTTTCAGAACTGGTGGATACGTGGGCTGCTTTCATGACATCTGAGCAGCAACTTGTAGACGACACATTCTGAGGAAACCACCTCAAGTGGTCAGAGGAGTCATCAGAGGAGCAATGAATGATAGAAAGTGGTTTGGTGAGTGCTTCCACCAGGTCCTTCAGCACCCTTGGGTGGGTGGCATCCAGCCCCACGGACTTGCATGTCTCTAAGTGGAGCAACAAGTCTTTAACCATTTTCCCTTGGATTATGGGGACTTCATTCTGCTCCCCGTCCCCGTCTTCTGGTTCAGAAGGCTGGTACCTGGACAACAACCGGTCTTATAGTTGAAGACTGAGGTGACGGAGACGTTAAGCACCTCAGCCTTCTCATCCTTTCTCACCACGTTTTTCCCCTGCATGCAATAAAGGACGGGGATTCTCCTTAGCCCTCCTTTTGTTGTTAGTGCATTTTCTGTTGTTTATAGCCAACTGAAGTTCTAGCTTTTAGCCCTTTCAATCTTCTCCCTGAATAACTTCAAAACATCCTTGAAGCTTTTGAGAATTGCTTGTCCGTTCTTCCAAAGGCCATAAACTCTCTTTTTCTTTTTTCTTTTCTTTTCGCCCCAAGAATTAAACATTTCTCCACACTGAAATACAACCAACTTCCTAGCTGAACGTGGAAACCATCCCTCACCTTCTTAATAAGAATATTATTGTTTGGTTGATATTTTCCTCAGCCATTTCCAGCACAGAAACACAGAAATGCCCTGAATAACCTCAAAACATCCTTGTAGCTTTTGAGAATTGCTTGTCCTTTCTTCCAAAGGCCATAAACTCTCTTTTTTCTTTTCGCCCCAAGAATTAAACATTTCTCCACACTGAAATACAACCAACTTCCTAGCTGAACGTGGAAACCATCCCTCACCTTCTTAATAAGAATATTATTGTTTGGTTGATATTTTCCTCAGCCATTTCCAGCACAGAAACACAGAAATGCCCCTAAAATCTCATGCACCTGGGCAAAGCTCTTCTACTCCAAATTGATAGACTGTGGTCAAGGCACAACTTCTCTAAAAGCTTTTCTTGGCACTAATGTTTTGGGAAGGGAAGCAGAGGAGCAGGATGTCCTTAAAATAGTTGACAACTCACTAATTTGCCTCAAGATAATTGATGATACATGGAGATGAAATACAGCAATAAGTCCTTGTTACTTCACCATGACAGTAAAATTAGAAGTAAACCACCACCACTCAGGCAAAGAATTTTTATAATTTTTTCCCATATTTCCAGACAAAATAGGAAGAGAAAGAGGGAGCAATGACTGGCAGAAGAGAAAGAAGTTTTATTCTCTGCTGTTGTAAAACCAGGTGTGCAATCACAAAAGATTCCTTTCTAGATTTCCAGGTTCTTCCTCACTGGAAGAGGACACTCCTTTCACCTTCTGAAGATGGAGCAGAAAAGGCCATAAAATTCGGTCATCACGTGTCTTCCTTTTCTCCGTTGCATGCTTTCAGAGACCAGTTTCCAGTCTTTGAGGTTCAGGCCACGTGTTCGGTTTACCTTGGCTAGCTCCTGCACACCCACCCAGCCCCTCTCTCACCCAACCTCTCCAACAGGACAGGAGGACAAAAGGAGATTAAGAAGCTTGTGAGCTGAGATAAAGAGGGGGGGATCTCTTATCAATGAACATCACGGGCAGATGATGAACGTGGAACCATTTGATGAACCATTCAAACTTGAACCACAGTTCTCAGTGGCACGTCTGCCCTTGTCTTGGGGAATAAAGGTCCATCTTAGTTTCTATCTCATCAACAAGGCATTATCAATTATATTTTATTATTATATCATTATCAGCCTATCCCTGAGTGACTGCAGGGAGCCGATCTCACGCAATGTTTTCTCTCTCAACACGGCGATTGGTAGCACAACCCTACATTTAATTTTTTATTAGCAGAGGCCTGGTTTTCCAGATAAAAAGCTTCTGAGTTCTCTAGAAGCGTGTCATATCTTGTCCTCTCCTTATCAGACGGCCAGCGCTCCACGCACAGAAGGTCCCTGAGCCAACTGACGTGCTGTTGCACGCCAAGGGACCCGGCCACCAAATACGTTTAATAAAGCCCTTGGGTAGCTGCTCGGAGTTTGCTAATGACATAAGTCTCATGGGTCCAACCCCACCAGAGGAAAACTACTTTTTTCATCTATGTTTAGCATCCAGTACGTTACAGGAGTATTTATACATTGAGGCTGACTTTAGGGAGAAGGAAGACACGGGAAACACAGAGGTCAGTTCAGAAAACCTTGGAGATGTTGCCTCATTTCTGTCTGAATGATAGATGGGAAACAGGACATTGATACCATCACAGGAAAATGTGCCTATAACCTGTCAGGGAAGAAAAGAATCGCTTGAAAACTTCCTGAAACAAATATCCATGCAGGAATCTAAAAACAGGAGCAAGGATACGGCAATTACAAGCAGGAGGAAGAAGAACGGGATGATGCCCTGAACTGTCGGATGAATAACTTGGAACATACTTGAAGTGAATGATCTGAAACGTTTTCAGACAACAAGTGCTGTGGAGTTCAGACTTGAAAGTTGATTTTGTATAAACATTTAGTAACTGGCTACAGCAGTACCCATTTTTTCTTCTCTTTTCCTTACGTTCTTCGCATCAGCCATGGCATATTAAAGCACATGTGTGTGGTTGTGTTTGTTTATGTGAAAGGCAGAGAGAAATGCTTGTGAATATGTTGGAAAAGATACAGGAAAATGTAAATTGCACCGTGAGGTTTTGGTCATTTGGGTCCTTCAACGCAGCTTTATTTAATGTTGATTGATCTAGCCTGGGGCAGGTATCTGCTCTCCGTTTATGCTCAAAGAGAGATGTGCTGTCTTCTGTGGCATAAATCATCACACTGCAGTGTAATGTTCTAAAAAAAAGGTAAACTGAGTCATGCCTTTAAGCTATTTATTCCTCTTCCTTGTTTTCACAGGGAGCCAGAGCTGTTATGCTCAAACTGTGATGCCTGTTCTGCAGGTCGTTAGCTTGGGCAGACTACGGAGCCCTTGGGAGAAACAGAGAGGAAACACTGGGATCATTCCTAAACTGGTGCTGTCGTTTGCAGACATACGTCCCAAATTATGCACGAGGCAAGCTTGTCCGGTGGGAGAAAAAAAAAAGTCTTTGAGAACTACCCAGAAGTGGTAGAGAATAGAGCAGGACTCAAGGAAAGTGCTCAAGCATGTATGAAAACCAAATGCTGGTTTGCTAGTAATCTCCAGCTTGCTGACTTATAAACTCTTGTGCAGAAATGAGCAGCTAAAGAATTTCCTGGTGTGATCATAAATAAAAATGAGCTGCTTTTTTTTTTTTTCCCCTGCTTGTCACGTTTTAACCTCCACAAACCAGTGCGTGTATTTGTCCACTGAAGAACTTCAAAAATTACTCAGAGTGACAAAAAGCTAGAGGAGTTGTGCAGAGTTTTGCAGCTTCTGCTGTGTCAGGAAGCAGAATTTCTCCAGGAGAGCACGTTCTGTTAACAGCAGATCTAAGAGAGCACTCAAGCTATGAAACAGCTGGTGACTCACTGGAGAGGAACACCAGGAAAGAACCTCCCAGACCTGGTTTCTGTGCATATATTCCTAGTTTCAGGTTGGACAAGCTAACTGAAGAGTCCTTTCATCAATTTAGAGGAGTGCAATTAGGTGTAGAACATGCTCATGGTTGAGAGTTATGCTTGAGCATCCCCTCCTCCTCCAGGTCAGCCCATGACTTCACCCCACCCGTGTGCTATGGGAGCCTGAGCTGAAGTGATGGTGCTGGGAAATGTCTCCCGGGTGACTGAATTCATCCTCCTGGGGCTTCCTGATACAAGGGAGCTGCAAGTCCTCTTCTTCACCTTCTTCTTCCTGGCCTATGCCATGGTTCTGCTGGGGAACCTTCTCATCATTGTGACAGTCAGGACCGACCCCAAGCTCTCCTCACCCATGTACTTTCTCCTCTGCAACTTGTCCTTCATAGACATCTGCTACACCTCTGTCACCTCTCCCAGGATGCTGGCAGACCTGCTCTCCCGGAAGAAGGCCATTGCATTTGAAGACTGCATAGTCCAGCTCTTTTTCCTGCACTTTTTTGGGGCATCGGAGATGTTCCTGTTGACCGTGATGACGTATGACCGCTACACCGCCATCTGCAAGCCCCTGCACTACACAGCCATCATGAGCCGCCAAGTTTGCTGGGCCCTGGTGTTGGCCTGCTGGGCCGGGGGCTTCCTCCACTCCATTGTCCAAACCCTTCTCACCATCCAGCTCCCCTTCTGTGGCCCTAACACCATCGACAACTACTTCTGTGATGTGCCGCCCGTCATCCGGCTTGCCTGCACGGACATCTACGTCACGGAGTGGCTCATCGCTTCCAACAGCGGTTTAGTATCCCTGGTTTGCTTCTTCGTGCTTGTCGGATCTTATACGTTCATCCTGGTCACCGTGAGGGTCCGCCTCACTGAGGGGCACTGGAAGGCGCTCTCCACCTGCGCCTCACACATGATGGTTGTCACCCTCTTCTTTGTACCCTGCATCTTCATCTACCTCCAGCCCTTTTCTACCTTCCCCTCTGACAAGCACATCTATGTGATCCCCACTGTCTTCTCCCCGGTGATGAACCCCTTCATCTACACCCTGAGGAGTAATGAGGTGAAGGCATCCATGCGGAGATTGTGGAAGCGCTGCAGGGCCTTCTGAGACAAGCTGGGTTTGTGGCAAACCCAGAGTTACTTTCCTAAGGGCGAGTGGCCGATCCGGGCAGGGGAGCAGAGTCGGGATCCAACAGGCGGGGCAATTTCTGAAGTCCAAACGGGGTTTAGTTCCAATTAAGGAACCTACCTCACCTTGGTTTCTTCAGAGCCTTAAATTTCTTTGGTGCTCTCACCCGTTTTGTTGGCTTTAGATCCCCCTAACCCACCCATGGATTTTTTAGGTTTTTTAAGGTTTTTACTATTTACATATCTTTGTGATTAGAACTGCAGGGTCTGATGGCAATTAGAAGATGCCTTCAAAGAGACGTCAGGAGCACCAAACTCTCAAGCACGGAGTGACAGCGTTACATGGTGAGCTTGGGGACGCAGGGAACGAATTAGAAGGTTTGCTTGGGCAGAGCTCAGGTGTTTGGGATGAAATTCTAAGGGAAATAGCAATCGTGCTGCGGAATAGAGTAGAATCGAAACAACAACCATCCGAGCACTGGATCTGCACGAGTGGGAAACATTGAGCAGCCTCTGAACATTGCTTGGAAAGAGTAAACCACCGTCACGACAGAACTCGCACTAGCGTTGTTACTGTTTATTAAGAAACACAGAGAAATGTCTAAGGCACAGAGAATTCTTTTCCCTAAACTACAAATCAGAAAGATCTGAACAGCCGTGGTCTTTGTCAGTGTCTTTTTTCCCCGCTGTTGCCTTGTCTTTGCCTTTCTATCTTTGTTTTCTTGATGTTCTTCTGTTTCTCACAGAAATGGATGGATTCTTCCCATCGCCACAACCGTGCAGGTGATTCCAACTGGTTGAAAAGCAGTTCAGATCCCTTCGCATGATATTACCTCCTGTTACCAAAAGAATCTGGATTTCTGGAGCCTGAGCGACTCCTCCTTCCACATGGTTGGTGAAAGAACATAATTTCCTCTACACAAGCTCTGAAATCATTAGCTGAGTGGAAAAAAAAAGACTTAAGCTTCTTAGTTTTTAGTCTGATGCTTGGTTTTTAGACTGCTGCATATAGGCATCTTCTGAATTATCTGAAATAACAGGGACAAAATCAGTTTGTATTTTAAACTGGGCTGACATTTAGCAAAGCATCACTTCAGGACAACGTGGAACCAGAATCTAACAGTCTGACAATACCAGAATAGTCTTATTCCAGTTTTAGTAACTCCCAGCCTTGCAAGAACAAAAAGCAGCTCCAAAAAAGGTTTGCATCGGGTTAACAACAAAATTTTTATGTATGTGTACAGACTTCAGGAGATGGAAGGTCTGTAGGGAAACTCAGTCCTTGCCACAGAGACTTAACAGCAGTTGCCCAGCAGCTTCTGCTTGGCTCAAACGTGAGCTGCCGAAACGCACGCAGAGGCGATTTCCCAAGTCGGAAAGAAGGCAACTCAGCCCGTGTTGAAATCCGCTGCTCTGGCAGAGCGGGACAGCGGCTGCGACAGAGCGATCGACCTTCTGGCACAAAGAACAAACTGGAAACGGGAAACTGGTCTTTCACCACTCACTTCTAAGACCCGAGGGACCCACGTTTCAGGCTAAGCAGCAGAATGGTGGAATTCCCTCCCACAAGAGGCAACAATTCGTTGGGTTTGGTTGTTGTTTTTTTTTTGACCTTAACATGTCTTGTATGTCAAAGACCTTTCTTACTTCAGCCCAAAGAGGTGCCATGGCTGTACCTGGCACCATCGGTATTTCAGGACAGATGGGAGAGCAGGGGGGTCATGTTTGCATTGGGTCACTGGGAGGCCAAGGGGTGAATTCTTGCTTTTTGAGCTGTCTGTGACGTAAGGTGCTTCATCAGCTTCACCTGTGTTCCTTGGCTGATTTTCTTCTGAGCTGCCAACGAAGATCTGTGGATCCCGGGGGATGAACGTGTCTATTCTAAGAGAACAGCACCCGAGAAGTGCTGCTTTTTTTTATGACTGTGGGGGCAGCTTAGGCTGATGAGATGGACTGACGGAGAGGCAAATCAATGTCCTTACCCATATTTGGAATTAATTGGGACAGATTGGTGTGAAGCCTACAGCTAGAATCACACTCAGCAATTTGAACAGCGTATGTCTTACATCTTGCTGTCACCACGTTGACATATAACACGACGGTGCGGTGTTCAATAAAACATAGCATCAGGTCATACCTTATCAGCAGTGAACTATAAATATCACAAAGTATCTACAAAATACAAGCTCTTCAACTTACGGAGATGTATGTACAACCGGTCATATTAAAAATAAATGTTGAAAACTTGAAACTTTTTGAATAGTTTCACTTGTATGAGATCATGCCCATGACAGGGAGGTTGGATTAAATGATCTCTAAGGCCCCTTCCAGCCTAGGCTATTCTATGATTCTATGATTCTATGAGTCTATGATCATAATTTTCAAAGAAACAGATCTAGTACAGGAATTTTCTCCTTCTCTGACTTGCTGTGACTGTGCTTTGCCACAGGATGGCAGAGACACATGTGCTGAGCGCATCTAAATGCCTCCGCCGATACAGGTGTTGAACAGCCAAGTGGAGATTTTGGTTGTAAGAATTTCTTTAGGCAGATTAGGACGCCAATTTTTTAAAACCTTTCAGAAAATAGCCATAGTTCTCTCACACAAAGGAATCAGTGAAATTACACAAGGGGGCAATGTGTAGAAGAAGTTGTACAACCCAGCGTTATATCTGGGGAGACAGCAATAATATTTGGGGAAGAAGACTAAAGAAAAAACAACAGGATTCCGTTCTGCGATGTATTTTCAATAATTGCAATCTCCACCTTGCGGTAATTAAGTTTCTGTACTCCATCATCAAACTTTTACGAGGGCAGTATTATATCACCAAAGCCATTGGCTTCTTTGTGCCAGGACGGCTTAGGATTGGATTCACTCCACCAAATAAAAAAATTATAACAGAGGGAAGAAACAGGTCCGCTCAGAAGATAAATAGAGGGAGAATAAAGGAGAATAAAGCAGGTGAATTGCTGCAAGGAAGCAGGAGGCTTTCCACTTTCTCTCCTCTGTGGAGCACTTTCTTAATTTAGCCCTCACCCGCACGCCAGCAGAAAGAAGAGGAAGATCAGAAGCACTGGTGAGTCATTAATCCTCCTGGTCAAGAGAGATTTCCAGATATCGCCCATCTTTATGCAAATGACATTTCTTTTTAACGGTGAATTCCTACTTCTGTTACCTTCTGTTGCATTTGAGAGAAATGTTGAAATATTAAAATGCCCTCTGGGCCAATTAGGCTGAATTTCAATGGAGAAAAATAAAATTTTCACGGTTTTGAATCATTTTAGGAAAGGTTTTTATTAGGCATTTCAGAGTGCATCTTGTAGAAGTCACACACACTCATGTAATACTCAATAACCCCCTATTTTAAATCAGATAAAACTAGACAGGCAAATAGGCATGAACCATGTTTTACTGAGGCAAACGCTTCGATGTTATGAGATACCAACTCCCCAAAGGTATGTGGCATTTCAAAACGCCTTGATCCATAATGTAATAAGTGATCAAAGTCACACCGTGCCAGCTGACAAGAGAGAAGTAAAAATAGTTTAAAATATTTGCAGAGCAGGATCACTCGAGGCAGTGGGAGAAACACCTCGTCCGGTGCAAAACGCTGAATCTGAGCTGAGCCCAACCGGTCAGATCTTCGGCACAAATCCTGCAAGGACCACAGAGCTTAGAGAAAAATCCCCCAGCGTTGGGGTAAATGTGCTGTTTCCCACAGCTCTGCTCTGTTGCCACGACCTCTAACAAAACCCCTGGGCTAATATGGTAAATTTTCCAGTGTATTAACACTTCCCTTGAAGATATTGGGCTGAAAACATTTGTGGTGAAAATAACTCTTGCACCAATAAATCAAACCCTCGAAACGTGGTTCTGTGGGGAAGCAGGTGCAAAAAAAAAATAAACCTTCAGCTGCTGCAAATCGATGCAAGTGGAATCAGAGCCTGGGCCAGTTCCTCAGCTGACATTAATTTTTGCACAGTGGGTTTAAATCAGGAGCAACAAGGGGCCGAAGCCGGTACGAGGTGCTGGGGTGAGCTTGTGTCTGAGGTAAACAAAGAGGGTTTGAGCAGAAAAAGGTCAGAGCTTCTGCTGGCAGAGGTTTGCAGGCAGAGTGCTGGTGAGCGATGGCTCTTGGCCAAGTGTCTCAATGCTTGAGGGGGGTCTCTGTACCCTTGGGGTGCTGCTGGTGCAAAGGTATCACTGGAGAGACTCATTTTCCAGTTTGCAGTGAGTCCCCGTAAGTGAAAACCGGGTCGTTCTTGTTGTTCCATCTTCCCCAGCGGCCCGTGGCTTTTAGCAGCTTGGCTCAAGTTAAAACCTTGGGATCCACACGTTTTGAACTGGGTGACGCTGAGTGGGCAGTGGGGTCAGCGGAGACTGGAATGGAGATGGTCCTGCTCAGAGAACCATCTTCACTGTTTCCCTTACCTGAACAAATCCAGGGTTAGATGTCAACGAGAGATGTAATTATTTATTAGAAGCAGTAAACCCAGGAATGGTTTGGGTTTTTTTTTTTAAAAGAGGAAGAACCGCAGCAAATGCAAAAGAGGGGGAAGGGGGAGGGAAAAGGCTGTGGAGCAAACCCCGTGGATCTTAAAACCAGGAGAGACCTCGCTGCGAGGGCTGGACCTGCTGCGGGATGTGCTGTCACACTTCTTTTTTTTTATATTTCATTTATATATAAATTATATATGGAAGTTTTCTGCCTATGAGGCAATTTGTTTTATAGTCTGTGTCAGCGATGGACATTTTTGTCCAACTCGGGATTTCCCAGTTGCCCTTTTTTTTCCCCCCTCTCTCAGCATTACTGTACGTCCCAGTAAGAAGAAACATTTGTGCTGAGGAGGCAGAAGGGAAAGCCTGTGTAAAACAGACGTGCCAGGCTGATAACTGTTAGTAGGTCATGAAATTTTTGCCTGTTGAGAAAGTCTTCATCAGAACCAGTGCTGAATTTCAGCTCTTTCTTTATTTGTTCTATCTGGGATTGCAAAACTCTAATTTCCTGCTTTTGTGATTTTTAATTTTGTTTGGGGGGGGTGGGGGTGGTATTTTTTTTTTTTTGTTGTTATTTTAATTCCCACATGCCCTCAGGGGAAAGTGCCTGCAATTTCCTGCTCTTTTCTACGATTGCGCGTATTGATTGGAAATAATCGCTCCGATTTTGACAAGGAAGCCAAGTGCAGATCGCACGTGGAGTGTTTTTTGGAGCCTGTGTCTCAAGACAAGCAATTTCACGTAATTGATTTGTCTCTCCAGTAAACAACTCAGGATGGTTTTAATAAGGTCTCAGTAGGCGCTGTTAAAAAGTTGGTGCCGGACAAATCACCGCGGTGCAACTCAGTGAGGCAAGTTTTTAAAGTGTGTGTAAATTGGCTCCACTGTGCATCATTAACGTCTCAAGGTCTTTCTCTCCTGGAAATTAGCAGCTCTCAGAGTTTACGCTCGGGATTGATCATTGCCTTCATCTAGAGGACAGTGAAAGATGACCTCAAAGGAAAAAAAAGTGGTTTTTTTATAAATGACCATGTAAAAAGTGTAATTTTAAAGAGTGCATCCTCAGCTAGGGATTTCTTGTGGAGGCCAAAGTGAAGTGAGCGAATGAGTTGCAGCAAGTGACTCTGGATGACTGAGGTTTTTTGGGTGAATAAGACATATAAGATGAGTTTTCGCTGTCCTCCATACACCAGCAGCTTAGGGGCAAGGGATGGCGACCTCTGAGGGCTTCACGCCAGCCAAGGATCTCCAGACTGCTTTGAGGTCTTACAAGACAAGGAATACTACCTGGAAAATTCTGATTATTTTTTTTTTAATATTTTTTTTTAAAGGCAGAATACCCTTTTGGCAAGCAATATGTCACATCCGCAGACATTTGGATTTAAGGGCTATTTTTTTTTTCCCCTGAGCAATGCTGCCATTACCGCACGTGGACTGAGTATTTTGGTATCTAGTGCACGCAGAGGCTGGTAAAGCTCTTCTTGTGAAGCACTATTTATATAAACTCTCTAGGCCTTGGCAATCCTACGGTAAATAAAACCTGATTAAAATAGTGTGACAGGCACAGCTGAGGAAGCTTTTGGCAACTGTTAATGACTTTCATGAGAGCTTAAAGGCACGTACCGGCAGCACGTAGAGCTCACCAGCATTGCAATCCCAGGGGTTTGACCTTTGTAGTGTTGGGTGAACGACGTCACGAATAACCTCATTAAATAGAATGTCTGATTAGATGAAGCTAAATGCATAGCTCCAATGTTGTCCCGCGTTTCTACTTCTAGTAACCCAGCTACGAGTGTCCCTGCTGAGATACAACTGAGCGCTAGCTGTGGGGCTGAGAGCCGGCAGCCCAAAGCTCTCCGGGGTCCTGAGTGTCCAACACAACCCACCCCGAAAGAAATATTTAAGATTTGTGACATGATTCTACCCTTGAAGGCGTTTATACTTGCACACGTTGCCACACCGCCACCTTTTCGAAGTTTTTAGAAGTCCTATGGTCTATGGGCTTTAGACGATGGGTCTCAGATTAAAAACACCAAGAGTATATAGTAGGAGGACCCTTTCTGTGGGCAGCGTTACCAGATCTTCCCTTGACTCTACAACAGAGGATTTGGAAGCCGTGCACCCTGCAGAGTTTTTGCAGCTGTTGCTCTCCTTGAGCCAGGGCCTTCCTTCTGGAAGTCTCTCTGTGTCCAGGAGCTGTCCCAGCCTGGAGCTGGGAGAGGCCGAGGGCAGAAGCAGTTTGGCACAAGGAGAGACAAGGGTCCTCCTCTACCTCAGCTTCCCCAGAGCTTGGCCAGGGAGCACAGCTGAGCCGACCGTCCGCCTCTGCCCTGTCCTCCCCGAGCCCACTGACTGGGTATTCTACACTATTTGGAAGAAACCAACTGATATCTCAACATCAAGATTGAGATTATCCTCACTGTACCTGCTGCACGGAGCATATAGCCCTGCCACCAGCTGCACGTTGGCATCTTGAACCTTTACATTATATGATGCAGATGACCCTGAAACTTCGTCACGCAATTGATTGGGAATTCTTTAAATGGTTTTAGTCGTTATTTTTATTTAAAAGCAAATGGAGCCTGATGACTCCCTGAGCAAGCCCCAGTCATGGTTCAGTTTCTTCTCCCGAAGGTGGAGCTCAAGGGCTTCCCGGGTCTCCTCTGACAGAAACGAGGCCTCAGGTGCCCAGAAGTAGGTGGTGACGGGCTGCCGTGGCACGAGAGGCACCACCTCGTGGGCTGATGACTTGTACGACTGCCGCACCAAGAAGGAGAACATCCCCAGCTGGATCTGCCTGCCCTTCCTCCGCAAGTGCACCTGCAGCCTGTTGCTAAAGTGCTCCCCCAGCTGCAGCTTGGAGACAGGACGAGGATCTGTGACCCCGAGCTGGTGGCCACCATCCCCACCAGTTGTCATCTGCCACTTCTT
>NW_009705241.1:0-815 GCF_000703405.1 Apaloderma vittatum
GGCAGAGATGTTTGTGCAGATCTTGTTGCATTTTTTTTTCTACTTTAATTAAATGCTTTATGTCACGGGTGTCCCTTGCATTTTGGCCATCCACGGTTTTGGGACTGACACTCGGAAAAGACTAACTCGAGCAGTTATAAAGTAGGTCTGTTTTAATAAGCGCACTGGTGCACGGGGGATCTCTCCTCCAAAGATGTGCACACCTGAACGATGCAGTTACCTTGGTTATATGCAGTGAAAGTTACATATTCATTAGATGCCTATACATATTCATGAGCTATCCCGAAAAAGGCACTCAGTTCCCGTGGTTGGCTGCTCCTCCTCTGGACGCTTGCACAGTGCCTCCTGGTGGTCTTGGGCAGGCATCTTCAGGGATGAAGGCCATATGTCTTCCTCATGATGAACTTTTTACCTTAGTCCTAAAACTAGTTGTTCTTAGTACATTCCGTAAGGTATTTTGTCATCGAATTTGACAAGGGACTTCTTCACCAGATAGTCCTTGTATATACCCTTATCACTAGTGTCCTTATCAATTAGTTTTTGGTTTATGTTATTTTACAGTGGGTACTAAACAGCCTCACCCTGTGGGCCTCTGATTAATTGCTGCCTAATAACCCTGGGAGGTTGTTTCTGGTGGGATACTACTTCTCTTATCAATCCCCCTTCACAGCTCAAGGGATGCTACTGCCCTCATCAGTTCCATCACTTTACAGGGATGGAAGTGAGGCTGACGGGTCTATAGTTACCTGGGCGCTCTGGGGGAGGACAGGACTGGAGGGGAAAACTGTTTGTGTCTCAGTGTCAGATTTCAAAGC
>NW_009705242.1:0-9146 GCF_000703405.1 Apaloderma vittatum
TGACCCAGCCTGTCCAGGTCCCTCTGCAGTGAATTCCTCCCCTCCAGTAGATCGACATTCCCCCCCAACTTGGTGTCATCTGAGAATTTTACAAGGTTATTTTGCCAACCCTATCTTCATCTATTTAATAACTATCTCACTGATTTCTGAATACATTGCTGTTTTCTTTCTCATTTATATAAAGTTCCATTCAGGGCCCTTTTTCCTTTTCAGACAAATCATAAAAAACTGTATTTGCCTTTACTTGCTGCTCCTCCTAGGAGAAACAAAGGTACTGCCCTCAGCACCCTGTCACCTGTGACGCATTCAGACTCACGGAAAATCCTGCCATCAGGCAGCTGAAATCCCACCCCAGCTCCATGGAGAATCTTGGCTTCAAACGAAGGCTCCTGTTGGTTTGGTTTTTAATTCTATAATGGGGCTTAACTGGTACATATTCTAGGTGGTCAGGGCAAGCGATACCTGGTGTTAACAGGGAAATACGATCTCTGGAAAATAAGTTTAACGACATAAGCAGAACCTGCACCCTTAGCAATGTATATTAAAGTTGCCACAGGTACAAAACTCCCATATATGTGATGGGAAAGAGCTGATTGATAAGCTGCAAAAATATGAAGTACCATCCTCCTGAGTTTTCCTTGATAGCATTAACTGGAAATTCCATCCAATCTGAAGATGCCTTTTTTTCTAAAATACTATCTTCTACAAAGCCTATCTCTAACAGCATGTTCCTAACAGTATCATAATTATGTTCTCAGTTTCAGCAATGTCAATCTGAAGTAGTTCCATTGACGTCAATGGAATTATTTTAGATTTATATATACAAGTAAAAGTGTTAGCAAAGGACTAGAGAAAATATTATCTGTTTTGATTATTATTGCAGCAGGAACCACACCAAGCCAATGAACTACAGATAATCACTGTTTGTTGGAAAAGACTGAGGAAAAATATCTGGGGGTGGAAATTGTGACTGTTTTCTGTCAGCCCTAAAAATAAAGCTTGCAGGCAATAAAACAAGAAGCACAGAGAACAGCAGCAGGCTGCTCAGGGATACAGGAAAATATCGAAGTCCATTCACATCAGAAAAACAGAAAACACTAGAGGTTTTCAGCCTGGTCACATAAAGGGTCTGATAGAACTGATATACTCAATGTACTGAGATCTTCATTATTTCTTGTAACTTGAGAAGTAAAGTACTCCAAATCAAATATTATGAGTGGTTTCAAATTAAGAAGCATGTACATTTTTTTACACAGAAATTAACTCTGTGGTGGAATTCACTAACATTGGATATTCACTGATGGTGGAGACCCAAACTCAGAAATGGAGTCTGGAAGGTTTAGATATATTTCTGTAGCCTAATAGCTATTGACCATGAGGGCATGATGGCAAGTGGTGGCTCACTATCTTGCTGAATACCAAAGGAAGGATCAATTTAGATTTACTCAGTTTTTCTAACATTGTAACTGGCAAAAGGAAACACTCTGTGTGCAAAGCCAGGTATTGTTAACTTAGCAGTTTTATCACAGAATTACTATTACTCCAGATGCAATTATTATTGCAGAAAGAGGCGGGAGAGAGGAAAAAAAATGAAGAAAAGCATACTAATACAGAAAAAGTCTCAATAATGATACAGCCAAAATGATGAGGACACGTTCTACTAGTATTTACCACTTTCTTTGCTGTTGTGCTCACCCTTCTCCAGCCCCCCTGCATCGTTCAGTTCTCCGGGTCTGTCTGAGAGAAGTGTTACAGTGAGTTGCCCGTGTCTCAAGTCCTTCCCAAGAGCTAATAGTGTTCTTGATGGTTTCTCTCCCATCGCTCTAGAGCTCACCTTTTGGTGTGCTAAACAAACCAAACTCTATTTTTAATAAACATTCCAGTTCTCAGCTGGCTGAGTCCTCTCCCATTCACCTACATCCTTTTTAATTTGTATGCCCCAGAGAGGGATATATCCCAGCAGTCATTTGTAAAGTCAAACAAAAGGGTGAAAAAAACAGAAAGCCCTCACCAACCCCTCCTGCTCCTTCCTCAGACATCCTTACATTACATAATAAAATTAAAAAAAACCCTTATTACATTTATAATAAATCCTTATTACATGAGGATCGCATTAAACATCTCAGTTACTGCTTCACACTGGAAGATAACGTGCGACTAGTTATCTACCGTGACTTCTAAGTTATTTTTAGAATCATTGTCCCACCATCTAAGGATGCCATCCTGCCCAAAAGACCATGTCAGGGTGACGGGGATCTGTGGTACTACTATGTGCTTTCTCTAGATGGAGCTTTGCAATCAAAGCAGAGACATCTAGGAGCAAAGTAAGGTGGCGCTGAAAAAAACAGTTTGCATTCAACATCAATCTACTCAGTTTGGGCACGAATTACAGAACACAGTACTTAGCCAAAACATTTGCCTATTCCATTAACTGCTGATTGTGCAAAAATTCTGAAGGTAAATTTGAGTTTCTAACGTTAAATACCTTTTATTTTCAACTACAGGACAACATCATGGTGGCTGGTTAGCTCAGTCAGTTGAGTGTAGCGCTAACAACACTAAGGTCGTGGGTTCGATTCCCGTTCGGTCCTCATGTGTTGCCTGATCTAGTCGAGAAGTGGCGTCCCTGGCGGCAGGGAGGTTGGATTAAAATGATCTCTAAGGTCCCTTACAGCTTAGGCCATTCTATGATCCCTCATTACATACTATTTTCACAAGCAGTTCACTCAGAGTTCAACCATTACTCTGAAATCAAGATCTCAACAAGATAAAATATTTTATTCTTTACAAAAATTAGCTTTATGAAAGATCAAACAGAATATTCTTGTAATTTGTGATTGGATGTGGGATCAGGAGGAGCCTGAATCAGGACTGTACCCTTGAAGAGAATCAGCCAAATGACACAAAAAGCTTGAAATCACTAGAGGCAGGCTTTAACACATAAATAATAAATTAGAATAAATAAAGATTGTATTTAAAGAGTGTAATCAAGGATGCATCCTTTCTCTATTGGGTACTTTCAGGAGCAGATAATCTTATCCTAATGCAGAAGTCCAGCAGAAATCAGAAAACAACATCCTAAAGAAGTCCATTTCTCTCCATTGGCTATGAAGACAACTCTCCTTGACCTGAGCTCAGATGTATATATATTCACTACTTTCTGATGTCTAGAAATAGTTGAAATTAATTCCATCCTTCCAGTCTGACCTACTTTTGGCTGGGATAGAGTTAATTTTCTTCATAGTAGCTAGTACAGTGCTGTGTTTTGGATTGAGGACGAGAATAATGTTGATGACACAGGGATGTTTAGTTACTGCTGAGCAGAGCTTACACAGAGTCAAGAACTTTTCTGCTCCTCACCCCTCCTCACCAGCGAGGAGGCTGAGGGTGCACAAGGAGCTGGGAGAGGACACAGCTGGGACAGCTGACCCCAACTGACCAAAGGGATGTCCCATACCATGTGATGTCATGTTCAGCAAGAAAAGCTGGGGGAAGAAGGAGAAAGGGGGGAAGTTTGAAGTGATGATGTTTGTATTCCCAAGTCACGGTTATGTGTGATGGAGCCCTGCTTTCCTGGAGCTGAATGAGCACCTGCCTGCCCACTGGAAGCAGTGAATGAATTCCTTGTTTTGCTTTGCTTGCATGTGTGGCTTTTGCTTTACCTATTAAACTGTCTATACCTCAATCCACAAGTTTTCTCAGTTTTATCCTTCCAATTCTTTGCCCCATCACACTGGGAGGGAGGGAGTGAACAGATGTGCAGGGCTTAGTCTGGAGTTTAACCACAACGCAGTCCCAGAACTTTAAGTGGACTCTTGGGTTGAACACACTCTGCACAGTCATCTTCAGGTCATCATTAAAATCTCTTTCTTCTATGTAAGAAAGATTTAGTTGAGGTTGTGGATGCAAGCTGGAGCACAGGAGGTTCCACAAAAACATTAGGAAAAGCTTTTTCACTGTGAAGGTCACAGAGCACTGGAACAGGTTGCCCAGACAAGTCGCGGAGTCTTCTTCTCTGCAGATATTCAAAACCCACCTGGACGCATTCCTGAGTGACCTACTGTAGGTGATCCTGCTTTGGCAGGGACGTTGGACTAGATGATCTTTCGAGGTCCCTTCCACCCCCTAACATTCTGTGATCCCATGATTTTGTGATTCTGCTCCTAAATGTTCGTCACAGTGACTTGTTTTTCTAAGACCTTGCTCTCTTCTTTGCCCACTTGGCTGACCTTATGCTCTTAGATTTACTTCAAGTGTAGTCTCTCATTCGTTACAAAATTTGTAATGTTCAATATTTGCAGAGTAAACTCGAAATAATTCACAACTGGGTCGAGCTGGGATCTATCGGTGCATGTTATCATAAGGACATGGTACAGTGGTAACGTTCCCATCTCTCACTTCTGAAGTGGTATCCACAACCCGGCCATCTCCCCAGAAGCTTTTCCATAGAACTACTAACGATCAAAAAATGGAGACAGAATCTAGGACAGATGAGGAGTGACGGTAGAGAGGAAGATCAAGAATTTTCATACTGTCAGTATGGAAAGAATAACCTAAGTTTATGATCAAATGCTTCAATAAAATGGAAACTAGAATAACTCAGAATAGTCATTCCCTTAGATGAGAAGTGTCACAGCCAAGGAGAGGCACATTGTCACCGGGGGCTGACCCATAGGGTAGTGTGAGCCACACAGAAGCAACAAAAAATATAACCCCAGAAAACATTATACCACATCCTAAAGGCAATGAGTGCCTTTATACAACATCTCTTTCATTCTATTAGACAAGGAAGCTCAGAAATCCTGACTCACTAGATCTCAGATGGGACATCCTATAGCTCGACAGAAAAGAAAGAAAATACACTGCTGTTGAAACATACATTCGTAGTTTTCTCATTATAATCATAGTCTTTATGATGAGCAGACCCTTTTTTTCTCATGATGGCTACAACAGCAGCTCATAGCAGTTAAGGATGAAAGGGAAAATTATTGCAAAATACATTAAGAAACTGCCTACTGTTACTTTAATGTTCCCAGTGCTGTTCTATTTTTTTGTTACTTGGGGAAAGTTGAAGTATGAACTGACATTGCTTAAAAAAAATTAACAGTACAAAGGTGTATAGGAATTATGCTTTCTTTAGTAATTGGGCTTATCAGAAATATTTTTGCCTCAAGTTTCCTGTAATATTTTCTAGTGGTTCTGAATCTGAATGGGAAGAGCAGTAGAAGAGGTGAGAAAGAATCGTAAGGTAGTGAAGAAATGGTGCAATTTTTTTCTCTCTAGTAATATTTATTTATTCATTCCTAGATTCAGTGTCAGAAATAGGAATGAAGATTGATTATTTGCATAAAAAGATATAAGCTTTTACCACTTTGGAATGAGAAGTTAGGTAATAATTTACTAGAGTAGAAAATACTGGGACAGCACTAATATCAGCACAATACTCTCTTAAAAGTACCTTAACTTTGTGAATAAAACTTCATCATTTATGGTTCTCCTTGAGATAATTTTCCAAACCATTAGAAGATTATAGGGCCCTGGCCAATTTTTATTTACAAGTGAGTAGAATATCTTGTGATAATAAGGAAGATAACAGTTTTTATAAAAAGCCAGAATGATCAAGGAAGAAGTCACTTTTCTTACTCATGTTTGAAATGGCTACAAAGCAGAATGCTGCTATCAGGTTACTATCAGGCTAGTTGAAACAGCTCAGAGTTCACACACATTACAATTCATGTTCAAGATGATGGATAAATATTTATCAGTACTTTCCAATGAGCTATTTGCTCCCACAGTCTAATGTCTACAACACAGAAAGACTTTGGATGTGGGATGCTTTACACATTCTCTATGTATGTAAGGTGAGGAAAGGGACCACCTATTGAGAGGCCTCTGTCAGCTGTGTGGATCATTATTACTTGCTAAGTCAGTTCCATCATTTTTCCATGCTCCCTCATGCAACCTTTAAGCATTAAAAAAGCCCACACAAATTCCACCCCCCATTCCACTTCCCATCTTCAGTTTGGCTTAACGTCGGGTTTTGACAAAAACACTCTACAGTGCTTAGGGATCCAGCATACCTATCACTCAAAGCACTAATCTTAACTTTTGCGTACTAACTTTCTGAGAGTTTTATTTCTGTTATCTCTTAGCTTTGAAGTGTGCTCTAAATCCTTCAGTCGTTAACTATATTTTCATCATGTTTACACACTGTGTCAAATAAATGGCCCTCAGTTCTGTTTGTTCAGCCCCTCTGTTATTACAGAGGAGGTAGCAGTATAAAATAATACTCTCTCCTGCAAGTTAACTACATGCTAGAATTCAGGAATGCTTACGTAAATGGTAATTAAATTTCTGCTTATATTTCAACTACAAATTCTACAGACTTTAGATGTCTTAATCAAAGTTCTCATGATTAACAATGACTAGCAATCTAGATGACAGTCAAGAAGCTCTCCTAGGTAGCACTTTGGCACTAATTTACTTAACAACCTAAAAAATTACCTAGCAAGAAATTCAGTGTGAGTATCCTAGAAGTGTCACATCAGATCAATCACACTGTTTCTAAGACGATCCTGCATCAAGAGTATTTTTGCCACTCTGACCTTCCCCTCCAGACAGCTCTAGCTCCTGCACATCACTTGTAAACTGTCGCCACTACTTTTCTTTGAATAAAATATATTGTGGTACAATCTACTTATTGATTCTGAGAATACCACAGTTCTTTCAACTTTCAAACCTGTTTGTCATATTGTGCACTCCTGAGCTCAAAGTTTTATTTTACCAAGTACATTCTGCAAAGAATCTACATAAAAGTAAATAGTAGCTTTATAAATCAAACTTTAAGTGCCTAAATGCACTTTTATTTCAAGAAGTAATTTAAAGAGTTGAAGTAGAAACATCATCTTTGCAGCCATTATAATTCAAACACTGAAACTTGTAAACTTTTTATTATAGCCCATTTTAAAAATGCCCATGCTTAGTGTAAGAAAGATATTTCATCTTCTGGTAATTTCTGCTATCAGAGAGGCATAAACAGTGAATGTAACATTATTCCCTGTAGGTATTTTACCTCTAGGTTATCTCTATAAAACTATATTTGTAATTACTTCAAATTCAAATTCAGATTTCATATGATACAGAGATCCCTCTCCCAACTTGACTGTGCATAGACAAGCTGATGTGCACTCATGCCCAGCCACAGATGCTTCGAGATGTACCTTCTTCAGGGTGGACTTATTCTTGGACCACATTCCCTTCAGAGGTATACCTGCTGCGGCATGGACATAACTATGTCCACAGAGGCTTCGAGGTGTACCTGCTCTGGTGTGGACTTATTCACAGCCACAGATGCTTCAGGGCATCATGCTCCCACATGGATCCATCCACAGGTCATAGACCCTCAGATTTAAGTTCACACTGGAATTCCAGCCGGTTCAGATCAGCAGAGAATCAGCAGTGATGCCCTGGCAATTTGCCAGCCCAGGTGCACCATGTTCCCAGGCACAGCAGAGACAGATGATAAGCAGTACAGCAGTACAGCAAGCAGCAAAAGCAAAAAGCAGTCACTAATGAGCACTAGAACTCTAGTATACAGTAATGCAAGCAAGCCCCATGCCAAGCACAGGAATCTGCAAATTAATAGCTCAACAGCAATAAAAATTATAACTTTATTCTAGTGCATTGCAATCAGATCTGTTGTTATCTTGAACCCTTCAAGCCCCATGTTCCGTGCCAACAAGGACTGTCTTGTTTTAATCCCAGAGGATTCCCAAGAATTCATGTCAGCAAGCAACTTAAACGAATCCTGAGGTCCTAACACAAGAAAGTTGGTGGCCAGTGCCCCTCTTGTGTAACATATTCAAATTACAACTTAGAACAATGGAAATATCTCATTTATTTATGTTTAAAAAAAATAAGAAGTTGTTGCACATGCAAGAACAACAAAGCTGAAGTACAATCTCTGTGATCAAGATACTGACAAACACGTTGGTGGTTTAACACTGATACTGTCCAGAACCCTCCATTTCACTGGTGTCCCTGGGGGTGTTCAAAAGTCATTTAGGGGTCATGGTCATGTTGGACTTGATGATCTTAGAGGTCTTTTCCAACCTTAATGATTCTGTGTGGTTCTCTGTGTGTGGTTGTTGGTCAGACCTCCTCGCATGAAACTACAGTGATAATCATTTTCAATGTTGATTTCAGCTCCATTTCAAAGACGTCTTAGGAAAAAAGAAATTCCTTAAGCCTTTTACAGCCAAAGGAAGGCATCAAGCTTAGTTGTCGTGGTTTGACCCTGGCCAGCAGCCAGGTACCCACACAGTCGCTCTCTCACTCCCCCTTCTCCTTCTATACCGGGGAAGAAAATATTTCAAAGGGCTTAAGGTTTGAGATAAGGACAGGGAGACCACTTTCATTTACCATCCCGGGCAAAACAGACTCGATTTTGGGGAAATTAATTACATTTATTTAAAGAACAATTCAGAGAGGAGTAGTGAGAAGTAAGAAAGAGCAAACAGATCTTAAAAGCAGAACACCTTCCCCCCATCCCTCCCTTCTTGCCGGGCTCAACATCAATCCCAGTTTCTCCACCTCCTCCCCCCCGAGTGGCGCAGGGGGACAAGGAAGGGGGTTTACGGTCAGTTCATCTGACGTTGGTTCCACCGCTTCTTCTTCACTCCAGGGGAGGACTTTTCACTCTTCCCCAGGGTCATTGTGGGGTCCCTTTCACGGGAGACAAGCTTCACGCTCTCTTCTCTGGCATGAGTCATCCCACAAAGGGCAATTCATCACAAACTGCCCAACGTGAGACACCTCACGAGGGGCAGCCCACCCCTCGTGAGTCTGAGGTGCAGTCCTTCAGGGAAACTGCTCCGGTGTGAGTCCCCGCAGCATCTCAAAGGTCCCACCAGCCAACCTGCTCCAGCGTGGGCATTTGCTCTTCCACGGGCTACAGGCTCCGACAGCAACTTGCTCCAATGCGGGCTTCCCATGGGCTACAGCCCCCTTCAGGCATCCACCCACATGGTGTGGAGTCCTTACATGATGGACATCTACACGGTGATCCTCACGGTGGACATCTACAGCCCGCCCATGGACTGCCGGGGGACAACCCGCTTCACCATGGTCTGCACCACGACCCAGGG
>NW_009705242.1:9403-20312 GCF_000703405.1 Apaloderma vittatum
CTTCTTGGAGAAGCCACTCAGCAACTCCCCCCCTGCCGCCACCAAAATCTGGCCAGGCCAACCCAATATATTAGTATACAGAACCTGACAGCCCCAGCTGTTACAGGTCATCTCTGGTCAGAGATGACCTGTGCAGGAACACATTGCTTGGGGAAAGCTTTTGATGAAGGTGTTCCACAGGGCATGCCTGACAAAAACTAAGCTTTACTGGAAAAAGCAACTCAAAACAGATCTTTGGCCTCTGAGGAGAAAGCACATTCATCATTTTACCTAAGATGAATTAAATTCATGACCCTTGGTTTTGCCAAAATATCAACTGTGCTTATGATAATTAGTTTCAATCTACATTTGATAATTAAAATCTTAGGCACAGGTGGGCTCAGAGAGTTCATAAAGCTGAGTGTGCACTGCACAAGACCAAGGAATCTTTTGTTTCCATTCTTTCAGCATTTATTCTTCTGGGCTAAATAAATGGAGAAACCTGATTTAAATACAGAAAGCAGACATGCAAAGCCTGTAAATAGCTGGGAGGTAGCTTGATGTATGTAGGGAGTTGTGAAATAAAGGATACTGGCAACAGACAAAGGCAAAATAATATCAGCTGGGACAGGATGCACAAAATTCAGAGAAGACTGGTCCAGGAGAGACTGAAATCTATGGGCTGCAGGCTAATGCCTGGCAGCTACCGGGTAAATGGAAGCTCAGATCAAATATGGAGTTGGCAAATGGAATACTAAGTTTGGAAGGTGTTTGGCAGTGAAATGAGAAGCCTGAAAAACGGAGACAGGGATGAGTGTGCAGGGACTTGGCAGAGACAACCCCGATTTTAGTGGTTTTGAGTGCTTTCAGTGGGTTCATTTTTAAATAGCTGTATTTTAAAAGAAACCTTGTAACATGATGGGCCTTCTCTCAGCGTGGCTCACCCTGGTGATGTGGTGGCCAATGTTGGTGGTGACCATACCACAGGAGGTTGGTAACAGTGCACAGAAGACTGACAAGAGAAGATAGTCCAGAGTGGAGGTGAGCTAGGGCTGAAGTGAGAGGGCACAGAGGATGGATGGGAGCTGAGAGAATGACTGCTAGGCTGGAGAAGGGAGGCAGGGGTTGCCTGTGGTGCTACAGATAGCAGCTGCTCTTCCCTTGTCTTCGAAAGCTGGAGGCTCACATAAGGACAAGATCATACCATGGTGCACTCCTGTCCACAACCACACAGCCTGAGAGACTCCACACCTTCGACAAGGACACTGACACAAAGTTAAGGAATCAGAAATGGCATCACCTATTGGCACCAACATGGTGCTGTGGTGGCAACTGCAGAGTGGCTGAGCAATAAAAGGAGGGTTATGCCACTATGGTGTGGGTGTCAACTGGTTGCCATGGAAATGTGGTACCGAGAGCCTAGGCCTGAGACTGGGAGAGATATGGACAGAGTTTGGCCACAGTGAGCAAGGGTAGCTTTACCTTGTTGACATTATACTGATGCTGAAGCCATGCCCACACAGGGCAAGACCAAACCTAGGCACAATTCCACACTCAACAACAGAGCAAGAGAGATTCCATAATTTCTCCAAGGACAGTGTCACAAAGGTAAGGAATCAGAAATTACACCACTTCTTGGCAGCAACCTACTGACACAGTGCCACTTTCAGAGTGGTTGAGTTCCTGGTGGCAGACCACAACACGGCGGAGTGGATGTCTTCTGGCTGCCAATGAGATGTGGAGCTGAACAGCCTTGGCTGGAGGCCGAGAGAACCCTGGGCAGAGGTTGCCCATAGTGAGCAAGGGTGGCTTTTCCCTGTGTTTCTTGATGCTATCTTGACTTTTGCAGCTGCAGGACAAGATGAGGACAGGACCAGGACATAACCAGGTGGATGGATGGTGGCCATGCAGTGGATGTGGTCTATCTGGATATCAGCAAGGCATTTGACACTGTCTCCCACAGCATCCTCATAGGTAAAGTGAGGAAGTGTGGTCTGAATGACTAAGTAGTCAGATGGGTTGTGAACAGGTTGAAGGGAAGAAGTCAGAGAGTTGTAGTCAATGGGGCAGAGTCTAGCTGGAGGCCTGTGTCTAGTGGAGTCCCTCAGGGGTCAGTACTGGGGCCAGTGCTGTTCAATATATTCACCAATGACCTGGATGAGGGATTAGAGAGCACTGTCAGCAAGTTTGCTGATGACACGAAACGAGGAGGAGTGGCTGACACGCCAGAAGGCTGTGCTGCCATTCAGAGAGACCTAGACAGGCTGGAATGTTGAGAAGGGAGAAAGTTTATGAAATTCAACAAGGGCAAGTGTAGAATTTTGCACCTGGGAAAGAATAACGCCATGTGCCAGTATAGGTTGGGGACTGAACTGCTGGAGAGCAGCACAGAAGAAAGGGACCTGGGGGTCCTGGTGGACAGCAGGATGCCCACGAGCCAGCAATGTGCCCTCATGGCCAAGAAGGCCAATGGCATCCTGGGCTGTATTAGAAGGGGAGTAGCTAGTAGGTCGAGAGAGGTTCTCCTGCCCCTCTACTCTGCCCTGGTGAGGCCACATCTGGAATACTGTGTCCACTTCTGGGCCCCTCAGCTCAAGAGAGACAGGAAACTGCTTGAGAGAGTCTCGCGCAGAGCCACAAAGACGATGAAGGCTGCGGAACATCTCCCTGATGAGGAAAGGCTGAAGGAGCTGGGTCTCTTTAGCTTGGAGGAGGCTAAGGGGTGACCTCATTCATGTTTATAAATATGTAAAGGGTGAGTGTCAGGAGGACGATGCCAGGCTCTTTTCAATGAGAGGACAAGGGGCAATGGGTGCAAGCTGGAACAAATGAGATTCCACAAAAACATTAGGAAAAACTTTTTCACTGTGAGGGTGACAGAGCACTGGCACAGGCTGCCCAGAGAGGTTGTGGAGTCTCTTTCTCTGGAGATATTCAAAGTTCACCTGGACGCATTACTGTGTGACATACTCTCAGTGATCCTGCTCTGGCAGGAGGGTTGAGCTAGATAAACTCTGGAGGACCCTTCCTATCCCTAGCATTCTGTGATTCTGTGACATGGACACAAAGTTAAGTAATCAAGTGACTGGCAGAGCCCTGGGCAATTCCTGCTTACGGGGTGTAACTGTGGCTGATCCCTTTCTTTGCAACACTGGTTTTGCAGCTGGAGGACCACATGTGAATTGGACCAGAAGATGGCGCCATCCTGTCTTCAGCCACAGAACCAGAGAGATGCCAGTATTTCTTAAAGGACAGAGACACAAGGATAAGTAATCAAGTGACTGGCAGAGCCCTGGGCAATGGCTGCTTTTTGGGAGCATCTCTGGCTGAACCCTTTCTTTAACAGACTGCTTTTGCAGCTGCAAGATGAGATGTGGACAAGAGCAGAATATGGCTTCATCCTGTCTTCAGCCACACAGACAGAGATATTCCAGACCTTCTCCAAGGATATGGACACAAAGTTAAATAATCAAGTGACTGGCAGTGCCCTGGGCAACCGTTGTTTATGGGGAGCAACTGTGACTGATCACTTTCTTTGCCATACTGCTTTTGCAGCTGCAGGACCAGATGTGGGCTGGACCAGACCACGGCACCATGTTGTCTTCAGACACACAGACAGAGGTATTCCAGACCTTCTCCAAGGAGATGGACAGAAAGTTATTGAAGCAAGGAACTGGCCAAACCCTGGGCAAGGCTTGGTTTTGGGGGGAATGTGGCTGATTCCTTTCTTTGATACCCTACACTTGAACCTATAGGCCAAGAAAGAGGCAGAACCAGACCACATCACCATCCTGCCCTCAACCCCAGAGCCAGAGACATTCCAGAACTTTTTTTAAGACACTGTCACAAATTTAACGAATCAGAATTTCCATCACCTCTTGGTATCAGCCTAGTACACGGTGCCACTTGCATAGAAGTTGGCTGGCTGGTAGTTGACAATAGCACCATGGGGTGAATGTCTTTTGGCTGCCAAGGAGGTGTGGGTCTGACAGCCTTGGCTGGTTGCCTTAGTAGAGCAAGATTGGCTCTTTCTTTTCCTTCATATATCCTACATTTGCAGCTTTAAGCCAAGAAAAGGGCAAGAGCAGACAATGGCACCATCCCATCCTCAGCCACAGAGCCCGAGAGATTCCACACCTTCTCCAAGGACTTTAACACAAAATAAAGCAATCAGAAATAACATCAACTCTTGCCACCAACCTAGTGACAGAGTGGAACTTGAAGAGTGGCCTTGTGGCTGGTGGTGGCCCATGCAATCATGGCACTGTTATGTTGTCAATGCCAGGAACTTTTGGGGCACAACAGATGTGGCTGGAAGTTTGCAAAGCTCTGGGCAGGGCCTTCCTGTGTGGATCGAATGTGGTTTATGTCTTTGTTATCCTGAGTTTTACAGCTACAGAATCAGACAGGGTGTGCACCAGACTATGGCACACTTTTTCCTTCTCCATAGCCACTAAGGCACGATTTCTGCACCTTTCGGTAAAGGTGTTACTACCCTAAGAGTAAGGAAGAACAGAGTGACCCGGCTTGCACTGTGCCGTGGTCCCACAGGCACGTGGAGGCTCCCCACAGCCATAGACTAGGGGAATTCCATGCTGTCTCCCCTCTCTGTCTGAAACTGAGCTTGAAATAAAATTTTCTGATTCATGATTCTTTGGCTGTTTCCTCTGCTGTGTTGGCTTTTGGGGGAAAACTCCTGGGCCTTTTCCTTATTATTTTGAATGTCTAGAGCTTTAAATATGCTTACAGAGGAAAATACAGGTATCTTTATATAAAGACATTTAGAAAGTGTATCTTCCTTATGGTAAGGAAGTGGAGAGCCAATCAGAAGCTTCTCTGAGATCATGTGGCTTTGTGACCAGCAGACGAAGGGAGGTGATTGTCCCTCTGTACTCAGCACTGGTGAGGCCGCACCTTGAGTATTGTGTTCGGTTTTGGTCACCTCAGTATAGGAGAGATATCGAGGTGTTGGAGCGAGTGCAGAGGAGGGCAACAAAGCTGGTGAAGGGCCTGGAGAACAGACCTTATGAGGAGCGATTGAGGGAGCTGGTTCTGTTCAGTTTGACGAAGAGGAGGCTGAGGGGAGATCTCACCATGCTCTACAATTACTTGAAAGGACATTGTAGAGAGGTTGGTGCTGGTCTCTTCTCACAGGTAATTAGGGACAGAACCAGGGGGAATGGTTGCAAGTTGCAACAGGGCAAGTTTAGGCTGGACATGAGGAAGAAATTCTTCACAGAAAGAGTGGTCAGACACTGGAATAGACTGCCTAGGGAGGTGGTTGAGTCACCATCCCTGGATGTGTTCAAGTGTCGTTTAGATGTGGTGTTGGGTGATATGGTTTAGGGGTGACCTTGTAGTGTAGGGTTAATGGTTGGACTCGATGATCCCAAGGGTCTTTTCCAACCTGAATTGTTCTATGATTCTATGATCCTATGAAAATCATAGAGCAGTATGAAAACTTGTGGCGTGTGAGACAAGAGCCATGTGCTTGGGTCAATGGGATGAGGCAGGGGGCTGTGGTCCACCTGTGCAGACCTCAGCACGATGTCATTTGTTGTCAAGTACACAGCTAGGATGTTCTCTGCTCTGTCTATGGGAATTTTCATCTGAGGTCATCAAAGGAAAACATTTAACTGTCTTATTGTAGCGGACTGACGTGTGAATTTTGCCTTAAGCATTTCTTGTCGCTTTTACAACTCCCCAGCGCGGTCAAAAAACAAGATCAGCTTCTATTCGTATGTGACAAACTAATGGAATGTTGGAGAGGGGTCAAATAAAGAGATGTCTCAAACAGCCCTGGCACCGAATATATGCACGAGATAGATCGGTTAATTCTGCGGAGGCAGGATGGCCTTGTCTCATAGCATATCTTCCAAGGGGATAGGGCAATCACATATGCTAATGAGGATTATGGAAAACAATGAAGTGCCTTGATCCCTTACCTGACACACTGCAGGAAAGTGTGTATAAATGTGGGACAGTTGAAGCAAGAGTGGAAGCAAGAGACAGACGAAAGGAGACTCAAGCAGCATGTAGACTGAGATGAAGACACCAAGAAGAAAAGTGCAGGAGCAGAAGAAAAGATGACAGCATCCTTGAATCTTTGCTGGCAGCCAAGGTAGGAACCCGGACCAGTGATCTCTGTCTCTCTCTCCCTCCTCCCTCTTTCTCTCTCTCTTCCTCTCCCCTCCCCACCCCTTCCTTCCCATTCTCCTCTCTCACTAAGTAATACAAGGCCTATCATACCGCTTGCTTAGTTTATACTTAGTTTCTGTCTTGTAATCAGAAGTACAATGCTGCCTATTAGAAGTTGTTATGTCATTTTTCCTTGTTATCATTAAGGAACATGCAGCTTGCTGCGGTTTATTGCATACCTAGTCTTATCCTGGTTATCACTGAGTCATAGTTTATTATCTGCCCTAATGTGTCTTGTAACTAAAACCGATTGTCTTGAGTCTGACCTATACGTTGTGACAAATTAATAAATGTTTGTTTATAGGCCTTGAGATTTGTCTCACCGTTGTCCATGCCGTTGGGGTATTATGAATCTAAAAGTCACTTGTCCCCATCTCCTGGAAGGGACGTGACACTTACCTGTTTTCTCCTAGACAACATCTATTTAGCCATGGAATTCCCTATAGATTCACATAAAGATTCATATGGCTTGCACAATCATTTCAGTTGTACTACCAAACATGTCATGTTCATAGAATCATAGAATGGTTTGGGTTGGAAGGTACCTTTAATGGTCTAGTCCAACTTTTCTGCAATGAGCAGTGATATCTTCAACTAGATTCCCTATTCTTCCCATTTTTTGAAAGATTAAAGTACCGAAAATTACTTTACATCGGCAGGGGGAAAGAGAACTTCCTCTCCCCTGTGAGCAGAAAACTAGGACTTACTAGAAATTCTAAAGTTATGAAACCCATTCAGCAAAGAGCAATTTTCATTTTGTCCATTAAAGCATTGATTTTCAGATGTGGTCAGCGTTTAGTCTTCTGCTTCAACTTAGGGCATTTAGTTAAAGATGCCTAAGGTCTCTTTCCTTACTTTTTTGCATAGAAACCACTCTAACCTAAGGCTCCAAGATTCAGAATGAACTTTAGACATTCCATTTTAAAATCCTACTCCTATGATAACATACGTTTTCTTATAAACTCCATTGCTTGTTGCTAATTAGGCATAAAGATGTATATGACTTTCTAGAACTGTGTTTATTTTGTTTAGTTTTTTCGTCTTTACAAATGAGGTCACCATTAACAATCTCTGGTTTAATGGAAGAGTTTATAAAGACAAAGTTTCATGAAGGCAAGACTTCTTAAGGAATGCCATGCAGTGCAGAATATTGTCTCAAGCAACCACTAGTGCCAAGGACTCTGACTGATGTGTTTGAGTAAGTGAGAAATTCATTCCTCAGATACAATTATATTTGCATGAAAATATGAATTTTCATCTTTTAAAAAAGTGTATTTCCAGGCCCATCTCAGAGAATGTTCTGTTATAGGGAGAGTTTTCTCCAGTACTGAGAATTACTTCTGAAAATCAAGATCTGATTTAATATAGCAGACTGCAGGTGTGTTCATATTTATTGTTACGAGCTCCCTCTCTTTTTGTCTGCTTAGACATATAGCTGCACCCAAGTCTGAATCAGACCACAGATGGCAGCTGGGGTTAGCCTTAATCAGCATTAGGACAGACACAGAATCACATGCCCAAGTGGTATTTGCCAAATGCTGAAAGAAGCAACGTTGTCCATGCCAAATAGATAGATCTCCCTGTCCAGGACAGTGTGAAACCAATAGATGGCTGTGCCATTAAGGTCCTGTAATGGATTTTGTCAGAACAGTTGTTTCTTTGTCTTGTCAAACCTGCCAGGCTCCAAAATTAGCTATTCACTTCTGGGTCATTGAAATTCACCTGTAATTCCAATCTGGGCTTTTTGTTGTTTGTCTTGGGTTGTTTTTTTTTCCTATTTTCTGGTTCACACCATTATAAACATTTGTGGTCTTGCCTCTTGTCCTGGTTTTAGCTAAAAATCCCAATTCTGTTTAGTGACTTTTACTTTCCAGTTTAGTCTCTTCTAAGAGGCTGCACATTCTGAAGTCAGCAGCATGTTTCTGCAGACAGTGTGTGCTACCAGCAGTGATAACACCTGATGTTCACAGTTACTGCCTGGCACTGGGATGCAGAAAGGCTCTTGCTGATACTTATTCCTGTAGTGACCAAGGCCACTGCTGGCTCTTGTGTGCCACACTGGGGGTGCCGGGTAGTAACAGGGGTCACAGAGAAGTAAAAGGTTGCACCTCCGGGGGGTAAGAGAGAGGACAGGTGACCAACAGGAGTATTCCATTCCATACACATCATATTTGGTATAAACTGAGTGATCACGAGATTCTCTGTCCCTTTTTCTGCAATGGGTGGTGTCCAGGGAGGACTCTGTCCCATCTGCTGCTTGTGATCTGGATCCTGAGTACCCAAATCCAGCTCCATGTACCCAGCTCCCGCCGCTGCTGAGCCTGGGACTTCCCCAGTGCCGCCTGCTCTGCAGCACCAGTGGGGATTGATATCGGGGGAGGGAGTCAGGCTCAATATTGGGCTTATATATAGTTGTATATAGTTCTTTATTTTTATCATGTCACTATTATTTCCATTATTGTTTCATTAAAGCTGGTTTACTTTTTATTTTTTAACCCGTAAGTCTCTCTGCCATATTCCCTTTTCATTCCTGTTTGGAGGGGAAGAAGGGGGTTAGAGAGCATCTGTCCGCATTTATTGGCTGGCCTAGCCCTAACCCGTGACACCTCTGTACAGTGGCTACGTTGCTCTCAGCCCACAACCTCCTCTTTCTGTCACAGCACAATGGAGAGAAGTTAGCTATCCTGCCGAGCATCTTAAACTCCCACACATCGCTAAAGAATATGTGCATTTTCACTGGGAACCAAACAATCAAAAAGCCCACTACATTTAATTTTCATAAAGTGTCTTGATCCATGTGGAAAACCTGCTGTACAAGAGGAAAGCACTCTACTTTTACCATTTAAAATAACCATTCAAATCAGGTCAATTATGATTGGAAGGGTTCTTTTCCTTCTGATAAGCGCTACACAGTATGAGAAACAGCTAGCTGTTGCAGTCAGTTTCTTTTTCAGCAGAGTACAAGACAATCAGGAAAAGCAGCTAGGGACTCAGCAGGTCAGGTTCCCATATCCCGGGCCACACATCCTCCAGAACCCTTGGTACAGTCTGCAGCAGGTTCTATGCTTTACCAGATCCCTAGCTGAAAGGGCACATGCCTAAGGACCTGTATGCAAAACTATGTGCCAGGCACAGCATCTGCAGAAATAAAATGCTGTGCATTTTTAGTACAGAATTCACTATAGGAGCTAGTATTGTAAGGTTTGCAGAACCAGGAAGCCATCAGGAAGTTTACACTTCCACCAAGGACAATACAGTGACAAAAAAAATGGTGTACGGTTTGGAAAATTTAAATCTGTTCATGAATGGAAAGTTCATAGAGTTAAAGACTTTTCAAAACCGAGTGTTAACTCAAGTGTTAACTTTGCATTGCCAGGAAGAATGAATTAAAGCTACCCTTGCCAGTGTTTCAGCAAAACATGTTGCAGATTCCTGTCCTTTCCCAATTAGAAATACTTCGCTGTTAGCTGGCAATGTTGCTCTAACTCTGATGTATAAGAATATAAAAATTACATGATTTGTAAAACAAGGTGTCATCTACTGTGTTTGGAATAAGACATTTTGAGATGGGGAATAAAAAGCTGATTACAAGTTGGATTCATACACAGCAGACATCAAGCTAAATACAGGCTGGGAATGGCTGTCTGGGTGTAACCTAAATTAGTATTCCTCAAACACCATAAGAGAGGAAGACAGCTGATAAAGTATGTCAACTAGGAGAGACCACAGCCTATAGAAGTGAACTTCTGTGGAACAACAACGTGTTAATAGTTCGTGAGATGTACGTAAAACTATAGTGGCCATAAAACTTACTGAGCAAATACTGAGGCCACAGTTCTCAATACTGAATGGAATTGGTACTTCTGGTGCCTATGTTCGCCTTTTTAGGTCTTTCCTGAGGATCAGATTTCAGGTGTGAATAAAAAAAAAGTCTTCCTTGTTCCACCTGGGTGTTTCTGGTTGTTATTTAACGTCCTTGTGAGTTAACCCTACTCTGGAGCTGTTGTTTGTCTTCACCCACACCATCTCCATAAAGCATTTCAACATCATGGACAAAATGGATCTGACATGCTTATGTTTAGCAACCATGGATTTTGATAACTCTGTTGTGGGACTTTCATTTGTAATACTTGTGTGAACGTCCTAACAGTTGTTCATGTACCTCAACAACATAAGAACTACTTTCACCACTTAAGGACATTCCTCTAAGAGGTCAGACTGTACCTTTGAATAAACTGCCTGAAGGTCGGGGCCATGAGCCCACAAGTAAGCTTTTAACTGGTAATAATAAACCCTGACCAACCTCACCTGAGACCTCCATCCACATGCCCTCTGCTCATTCATCCAAGAGCTCTTTCCACTCTAGCTCGAGCCTTCAGTCCTTGCCTGAGCTGCATCATAGCTGTGCCTGTCCCCAGCCCTGCCTCCAGCTGCCTTGATTTAGTGTCTTATTTTCCTGGATGGACTCCTGACTCACAGGCCCTTATATTCTGTCCCCTGGATTGACATTGGACCTGTGCCATAGCCTTGTTTCTGAGCCACCTCCTGCTGCTCCCTCCCACATGGACTCCCCGGATCAGGCTCATCCCCTTGACTTGTCAGAGACTGCTGATGGACCCTGCCACTATCACCACCCCGCCCTGCTGAGGTCCTGTGGGACTGTGCCCTGGTTGGTGAGCTCCTGTGGTTACCCTCAGCACCCACAGAATCATAGAACAGTTTCAGCTGGAAG
>NW_009705243.1:0-34317 GCF_000703405.1 Apaloderma vittatum
AGGAGAGGAGAGGAGAGGAGAGAGGAGAGATGTCTCCTTGCTTCCATCTCACCCACACACTGCTGAACAAAGCCAGTCATGGCTTGGTTCCTCAGGTTTTAGTCTGTGAGAGTGTTGTAGAATATGTTTTGATAGTGGCTTGTCGCAAACAGTCTTTTTAATGCACAAGGTCAGTAAATTATATGCTTCAAAAGCACAGATTATTCAGATAATAATAATGTATACAAGGTAAACGCCAGGGAATCCTGAGTGTTATTTCTACTTGCTGCTCTAGAATTATATTTAAGATCTACGTGTGAACCACAAATCTTAAAGATTTTGATACCTGTATTTTCATTGCAGAAGCAAATCCATTAAACATGTAAAGTAGAGTGAGTAATAATCCCTCCCTGCACCTTTGTTAGAAAGAAACTAATCTTCACTAAAAATTAAAGTTTATGGGTTTGTACTAGGCCTTGGCAGCAAAACTCTCCCAATGGTCTGCTTTATTCTACTGTGTAGGAGTCACAGATATACAAAGAAATTCAGTTGAAAAATTATGAGTGAAGTGAGAGAGGATGTTTAAGTACAAAATCTACTAAAATAAAAATAAAAAAGGAAACATCCTAACTCTTTACCTGCATTTATGGTCCTGGTATCACAGATCTTTCCCACTGTGAATCAAAGAGTAACTCATTTACCAGGAGCGGTAAATCATGACATGAATTAGCAAGAAAGGACCCTAACATTTTATAATTTATTACTAGTCTGTCACATGGTTGCTTTTAGAAGCTATTTGCTATATCCAATTTCAAGTTTACTAACAGCTAAAACCCAGAAGTCACCTATGTAAGTGGGGAAAAGTGAAGACCTCACTATATTAAAACAGGAATCTATTTATTAGAACTGTCCAGTATTATAATTCACAGGTAGCTTTTATACATTTTCCACTTTGGAGAAGTTGAGACTCTGGACAGAATTAGCACTCTCTGTCTTCAGCGGGACAATGGCAGAGATTAATCAGACATCTGCAATTTCATTCAGCCACTTCCTTTGGCCAGGTGAAAGATGCCCTGAAACCTGGGAACTAGCCATAGTTTTTCCAACTGACATTTTGTCGCTCCATGCCAGTCAAGTCCACTTGGTCATGTTTGGCCCAACACACAAACTGAAGCAGCAGCAGCAGCGCGGTACAGAATTCATCCATGCCCAGATCTGGGACATTTTACTCCTGTTGGACAACTGCAAGTGACGGCAGAAAACCAGAGAAGGAAGGGTTATTTTTAGGAATACCTATTTCATAGACTTAGGTTGTACAGATCTTTCATGCAAAGAGAACAAACAGAGAAAGATGCCTCTGCCTTGTTCATGCCCTTGGCAATGTTTGATAGCACAGGAGGATATAGATTTCAGAACACAAAGCAACTACCCACACCTCCTTCCCCAATGAGCAGGCATTGTTACAGAAATAATAGCTTTCTCTTTAAGAGAGAAATCTGTCTTTATTACCCATGTTTCATTCAATATTGAACAATATGATAGCTTTTTGCAAGCTACAGTCATTTGGGGAGATTTTGCTGAAGGTGGGATAAAACAAGGGTAGGTTATAATTTTTTTCAATTCTAGTTGAACAGTTATGCTTCTGGTGAGGATTTCGGAGGAGGAAGGATTTTTGGAGGATAATCTGTGCAGGTAGGTTTTGAGAATACAAAATGCAAGAGTGACAGGGCAGTTTTAATGTGCCAGCTGATGAAACCTCATTGTTAAAATTATGTAGCTTCAATACATTGCTCCAATCTTTAATCAGCTTAGGGTCTATGTACCACTAGGTGACCCAAAGATGCCTTGACAGAAAGGGTATTTTTGATGCCTATAAAGGTGAAAAGACAGACACAAAACTTGCACAAAGGTGCCTATTTTCTGCAGCTGATGCTCCAGTGCTGTGGAAGGAGCCGAGGGGAGCCCGGGGAATCCCCAAGCGTGTTACAAAGCCAGCAGCCATTAAAGACCTGACATGCTCTTGGGGACCGTTTTAAACTGAGCACTGGAGATGACAGCACTGCCTCACCTCTTGCCAAACAGGCACTAGAGGTTGAACTGCAAGTCAAACATCTGCAAAATAGAGATGCTAGGCTCTTATCTTTTAAAAGGCTGTCATGATCAGCTATTGTGAGATAACATTCATTTTCTCTGATGAAGATTTTCTTGATTTTGCACAATTAGAAAAAATGATACTCAGATCACGAAGAGCCCTACAATTTAGCAGTCAAAGGACTTGCTAAAAAAAAAAAACAAACCACAAATCACAAGTTCCTGCCGCTTTGCTAAAATTCATTTAAGTATTTTGTACAATGTAGAATAACTGTCATAGAAAAATGTCCTCAGTGTTAGAGTATCAAAGTGGATTACACCGTTCTCTCAAGAACAACGAAAACCAAAGGCAGAGACCACAGTTTGAATTAATCACAGGAGTATTTGGACCTGTGCCAACTACATCTCCGGACAGCTCACTAAGTACTCCCCTAAAAAAAAAAAGAAACCAATTACCCTTTTCTTCAGCTCTGTATGTTTTGGTGGTTTTATAAGGCTTGCAGGGGGCAGTGAGGCTTCCCAGAGTTAATTAGTTTTTCTGACCTTGACAAATTTTTATTGTTTTTTTATGATGCTTCTAGAGCTTTCATTTGCCATCAGAGAAACAAGTACAAGAAAATACAGAAGGGCAGGGGAATATTTTTTTGTTGGTGGATGTATATGTGGAATGACAGGGGTTTTGTATATGTGTTTCCTTAACCACAAGCTAAAATAATTGTAGTTTTAAAGTGGTTTTTTTCCTTGTTGTCTTGGCTATCCACTTGAAAATAACTTACTTTCAGCCTGTTTATCTTTAATTCTTCGTTTCATGTTTCTTTCAAGGAAATGTCAGCTCTCGAGAACAAAAGGTTAAATCATGCAATGCTCACTTATATTATCAGTCTGCTTGACAAGCCTAGTCTGCTGAAAATATTCAGGAATGAGCATCTGACTAGTAGACAAGCCACTTCCATTGACATAAGATCCTGTTTCAGTATTTTAATTATTCTCATGGGTCATCCCACCTTCAGACATGCCAGTATTGATGTTACCTCACCACTGGTAAACACCAGCAATTTCCTTTTTTTCAAGGACTGAACTCTGCCTCTTCAAACCAGCATCTAGAACTAGCAATTAAATTGCTTGAGCCTGTCCCAGTTGCACTGTCCCCATAACAGACTAAAGCGGCTCTGCCACTCACTATTCTTGTTTATTCTAGCCAAAATGTTACAAAAAAAAGCTACCAAAATGTTGGTTTGATACTAGCCAAGATTCCCAAGTGTGAGTGTCCTGTTTAATTACACAACCAGTTCAATCAGTGCAACATCTCATTGAATTCCAGACTGCCTTAGATCACTTTTTATTATTCAAACACAGAAAAAGCCATGAGTTAGCTGCATCTGATTTGCTGTTTGGAGTGCTTGCCCTAAATGTTACAAAAAGTTGGGTGTTTTGTTGCAATCCATACAGATAGCAGAAAAAACAGTATGTAATCAAACGCTAGGAGTCTTTGGATGTTTGAAAACATGACCCTGGAATCTTGCAATTTTTAAATCCTTTTCCATTTTCCTTATTATTTTATACTATCTCATGGAAGAAATGGCAATTCATGTTGTTGAACTATCTCATTATACCACCAATAGGAGAAACATTATTGTTATGTGACACAATGTGGAAATTCATATCAATGCAAATGCAAAAAAAATAAGTGTTAAATAAAATAAACTACTACTTCAATATCTGTGGTTATTTCTCTGTGACTCAGCTTCAGGAAAAGCTACATCTTTAAATGCCAAACTGATTTTTGTGGCAGGTAAGGAAATGCTTCCTACCTTTCAAAGGTGACCTGATATTTGCTGTCCATATTTTTTCATGTCTAAAATAACGAGGTCAGGAGGAATAGCAAAATTATGTATATGATCATACATGGCAATATCTATTTTTTTCTACATTGTGTTACCAATCAAAATACATTTGAATACCTTCCTCCTATTAACTGAAATAAAAATCCAATTAATTAATGCTGCAGCCTATTCAAATTCATGGCTATGACATGGTCTGTTCTTGATCACACAGAAAACAGCATGAATGCTGATCCCCTCTGCAGTGCTGGATTCCTCCCTGACAGGTATTGTGCGCTTGTCATCCTTCCTAAAAACAATTCAAACAACTGGAAATGGGAAACAGACACCCGGCATTCTTTGCCAGAACATTTGAAAACATGGAAAAGAGAAAGTGTGACTGTGGTTAAAGATTTAACAACAGGCATCAGGGGTGAAACGATGCAGCAAGCCTTTGTTTAAGGTGTTTGCACAATGTCAGCACAGAGTAAGATTCACAAATTATTGACATAACTGGAGAAAGCATGTAACAGAATAGTATTAATTAGTCTCAGAATAACACAATAAAAATTCCAGGAGTCCCGCTCTTTGACTTCACCACACAGATGTGTATTACAGTTTAGTATTTTGCTGTGATTAAAATCCATTCACAAGTCACCGACTCGAGCCCTGATTCAGCAGTTTGTCTGCATTTAATCACATGCTTAAAGTACATGCTTTAACATTTTGTTCAGTTGCAGCTTAGCCATTATTAGTAGTATATCTCTTACTAAATGAATAAATTAGTGAATCTAGTAACATTTGCCACATACACATTTGGGTCACAACTTCAAAACCTATGTGTATGAGCATTCCCTATGACATTTCCTATGAAAAAATGAATCTAACACACAAATACATAATGCAAAAAGTAAAGAACTGTCCTCATTTGCTACCATTTCATAGATATGTATCTATGATGCTGTCATCAGTACCCATGCAGTTTATATGTTTGGCATTCCCTGTACCAAACTAGCCTACTTTGTGGTGGCCCTGAGCATGGTTTATGAGATCTTCGACACTTTTGGAGCATTTTGCTGAGAAGGAGAAATACCAGACTGGACACCATAACATTACAGTTAATTGTCTACTGATTTGCTTATGGAATCCATAAACAGGGCTTTGAGTACTTCTATTTCAAATACTCACAAATTTCAACATGCCTTTGCAAAAGCAAATTAGTAGAATATACTGTTGTTCTTCACTTATGAGTAGTCCCTCATATAAGTATATCTATATGTATATACAGCAGTATTGTAAATGATCACGCATTTTTGCTCATGTACGAAAACAGAAGTTCTGAAAGATTTGGTCGATATTTTTATGTTTTACAGTCTAAGGGTAAAATTCATCCTTCAGGCACTGCTTTGAGAATAGGATGAGCATAATACTCACTAAAGCAGAAGCAGCCTCAGGAGGATGCTTTGCAACTCCAGAACTGTACCAACAGCAATACCACTTCTGCTGAGTCAGGGACACTGGAACAGGTGAGTTTGGAAGAAGAGAATAAGCTTTGCCAAGGGTATAAATGAAAACAGGAATATTTACTATAGGTTCCTCTTCATACTTTTATAGCTTTTAGACCATAGAAAGTTGGCAAAATTTAGGACTATGCATTTTCTCTGAATATATTTGGGAAGGGGGAGGAGAGGGGTTGTAATTGGCTTATTTGTCATTTTTAAACTAATACTGGCTACATTTACTGTACTTTTTTATGCAAATGCGATGAGAATGTGGCCCTACTCTCTGAAGAGCTACATCAACATATGAAATGCAGAATGGAAAATAAAATGTGCAATGCCATTCCTGGGATCTGGGGTATAAGACGTTGCTCCCTGCTGCTTCGCCCAGCACTAAAAGTGCAAAGAAGCAAAAAACCCCCAAAAGTTCAAATAATTCAATGATCAAACTTGGCTCTACCAAGTGATGCAGAACAATCATTACAAAAAACAGTTAATGCATAAAAATTAATGTGGATATGGTTCAAATTAATCTAGTAGTCTTTCACTATATCAGTACATTAGTGATGGCATTTGTTACAGTGACAGCTAGGAATAATAACATTTTCCTCTTCTAGTTTACACAGAAAATTTCTGGTTTACCATGGTGAAGGATACTACAACACCCCAGTGGTTGGGTTTTTTTCAAGGAAAGGTGATCAAGTAAACAAGAAGAGCACAGAGCCTAAAACATCAGAATTTTTCATGCTTTCTGATACTTCAGAAAACCACTATCAGTTTATGTTTTTTCCAAACTTTTATATTTCCAAGCTTATATATTTCCATATACACCTTTACAGTCTGCATGGTATCCTAGATATGTTATTCAATAAACCATAAAAATAGTAATGTAAATAAACAAAACAGTAACTCTCTAGTCTTCCCACAGTTTTTAACTGATCAGGCAGCTTTACAGTTTTCACAGCAGCAAATACTGTAAGTACGCCTATCAGTATCGTTACAACCTCACTGTTTTCACCTGCTCGCTCTCCTTCGCCAAAATTATCCTTCTATATCCAGTTTCATCCAAAATAGCATCCGGAATGCACGACTATAATTTGGGGCTTATTGTGAATGCTGTTTTTAGAAGGTCCAAAAAAACCCCAAAACACCCTGTTCATTGCTGTGAATTGGGTATATGGGATGAAAGAAAGCAAAGAGCTCACATGCAGCCTTGGGGATGGTCTCCCTTGGGAAGGCTGTTGTCCACACTGTCCTTACCGCACTGGAGGTAGTTCAGCTATCAGATCATCAAGCAGTAGTCACCGACTCATCCCCACCTGCAGCCCAAAGTACCATGAGGCGACTAAAAGAGATGAGATGAGCCAAGTCTGCTGCTGGCAGAAGAGGCTGTCCTGCTCCTCCCAACCTGACACCTGCTCTTACCCAGCCTGATGTTGGGCCCATTCAATTCACTGAGCTGGTAGAAAACAAATCCAGAAATTGATGAAAAAATAGGTATGTTGATTTCTGCTGGCTTACTGAGCTAGATCTTGGCCTCAGGGAGAGGGCAGGAGCGCACAGCCGGCGATAATGTGGAGGGGAGACAGAGCAGAATCTCAATTTAGTCAGCAGGATCAGTAGCTTTAGGAGAGATGAGGTCAGTGTTCTCTTCTGACCAAGTTAAACAAGCACCAATTTCAATAGTAAACACTTTTGTAAGGTGTTCAAAAGTTTAACTTAGCCTGTTAGACAGGACAGGCCTAGAGCGGAGGGGATGGTAACCTCAGTGGAAGGGTAGGTCAGGGCAGGGACTCGTTTGCCTGGCTGGCATTCACAATCATACCTCTTCTCTTGAGAGAAAGCTTAAAAATGCTTAAACTTAAAATATCAAAACTTAACAGAAAAGGTAAATAGTTGAGAATTGGAGACAAGAGCAGAGTCAAGAAAGTTTTCATCTGAAACTTTCTGCTTAGTGCCACGAAAAGCAGGAACTGGATCCATTAGCACCAAACACTCCTGGGAGGAACCCACACCAGAGTCCTTACACAGCCAGATACACTTTGATGGGCACAAAGGCCATTTCTCAGAGTACTAATACAGCCAATAACAGTATTTTTAAAAACATCAAAACTAAAAATCACCCGGTGAATTATCTTTGCCCAATACTAAGGCTGTAATTTTTAAAATGTACCTAAATTTTTTCAACACCCCAGGACAGTGAAACTATTCTGTGTCAACGATTCCTTCACGTGGAAAAGTCTCCCATGCTCTGTAAGCATAAAAGTGGCTCAGAAATTATTTCTGATGAAGTGGATGTCTCTTAAGGAATTTATGTGTAGTTTATGAAATGTGGGTGATGTTATAAAACTGCCATATCGCTGAAAGCCTTAATGTATGTGAAATCTGCTATTTTGGGTAGCATTTTCATCACTTATCTCCCAGGCCAGAGATAGTGAATAATTATTACATGTAGAAGACATTCACATAGGTAAGGCAGTCACAAAGCAAAAGGCAGGACGAGGATGAGGCATGACTTGGTAAAGCAGTTCTCTACCTTTTTCTTTAGCGAGAACGTTTGAGGTAGTGAAGCTTCCCTGGATGGCTTCCAGATTTTGTTCAGTGACTATCTAAGTGAAAATACCCAAGGCAGTGCTGGAAGCAGGGATCAGAACCACGCGCCTTTGTTCCCGGGGGAGTGCCCTGAACAGACAAGCAAAATCTTCCTTATCTTCTCCTGGAGTAGCTGAATTTCAAAAGAAACGCAGTGCAGAGTTTTTCTTCTCTAAAATGACCCATAGCAGTTACAGGACTTACTATGACTCATGCTTACACCTCCAAGGGCTGAAAATTAAACTTCCTCAGCTGCCAGGGATGGAAGCTACTCTGTTATAAGCTAGGGCTTAGATATACCCTGTGAGTTCAGCTCCCAGAGACAGGCACTTGACTTAAGATGCTTCTGGGTCTGGACCCAAGAGTCTTAACTGCATTTCCCTGGCTGCGCTTATCTAACATTCTTCCTAAGTCAGCTGCTCCAAAGCTGGTCTTGTTCTTGTACCGCACACACAGATCATTTCTCTTTAGGCAGTTTCCTCCTGAGTTTCATGTTTGATGTTGTAGTATATGTCCTCATTTGTAGATAAATTCACAATATCTTATGAAATTCTCACAATGGAATAACATTCTGCTGTCTGTAATTTGGCCCGAGAAATCTTCTTGATCACTAAATGTAAGTATTACAATGTTAAAATAAATACATTTGTAATCTCATTCTGTCACTGAAGATTATCATTATGACCTTACATCAATGTGATGTCTTCCACATGTCCAGTGACTTGCAAGACTCCCTCATGCCTTGAAACAAGCCACCACACATACAACAAATGGACTATAGCTCTCCATGCTCAGTTTAACCATATATTGCTGCATCTCTGCCCTTTCCTGAGGCTTCTTTGTTTTCCAGAAACTCAGGGCTCTACTTAGAAATGTACTTGGTATCTATTTCTCTACGATGTCCCATGTAAGACAGCCCAGGATGGCACTTTTAAAATCTTTTTTTTCTTTTATTAGTCAGATAGTTGTCTGGAAGAGGAAATGAGCAACAGTTCTTTAAAGCATCTTTAACAGTTCTTTGTAGTTCGGATCTAGTCTGATCCAAAGCACTGCTGGCAGTTGCACTACTAATGCGCATTAGATAGAGAAAAGAACAGAGAAGACTTCTCCTCTACTACTTATTTTTTTCTTTTTTTCTTTTCTTTCAAAAATTCTCTGAAGCTATTACAGAAGTCTCAATACCATGCTCCAGATGGGAGAGCAGAGAGGAACGAACACAGGATGGCTCACTCTCTATTTATCTATTTGGGTTTCTGTCCAACAGTGATAGTCTGGCCTGAGTACTCAGCTGAAGGGACTGGGAAATACTCCAAAATGTCCCAGTTACAATGTGCCCAAAGAAGTTCTTATGGCTATATATACTTTTAGCATCCTTTGCGATCCCTACTGATACACATCTCACACCAATTTCAAAGGGAAATTATACGAATCCATATTGACACCTTCCATACTGACACTTTCAACACTGACACTTTCAACACTGATGCTTTCAATACACTGACCTTATGCTTTTATAAATGTAACATCTTTAGCCCTTTCACTCCGGCGTATTGGCTAGAAACTGGTACTTTAGTAAAAAAAGTTTGTGATAATGGCTGCAGCATGAATTCAACCAAGTTACTTGTGCAAGCCCTGTGGAAAGGCTGCAGAGATAAAACATTGAGAAGAAATGGGTACAAGCTGGAACATAGGAGGTTCCACAAAAATATTAGAAAAAACTTTTTCACTGTGAGAGTGACAGAGCACTGGAACAAGCTGCCCAGAGAGGTTGTGGAGTCTCCTTCTCTGGAGACATTCAAAACCCGCCTGGACATGTTCCTGTGTGACCTACTGTAGGTGATCCTGCTCTGGCAGGGGGGCTGGACTAGATGATCTTTTGAGGTCCCTTCCAACCCCTGACATTCTGTGATTCTGTGATTCTGTGATTCTGTGATTCTGTGATTCTGTGTGTGAAATGAATGGGATGGATAGGAGGCTACTGTACAACAGCATTTGCAACTGCAATCAAGAAGCTTGGAGGAGATATCTAGTCTAGGCAGAGTAATAGGGGAACAAACTGTGATGCTAAGTAGAAAACAAAGCTGATGTGAGAGAGGAGGGGGAAAACATGTCCATAGTGCAAGTTGCTGAATCTCATTCAGAGCTAGCTCAAGTGCAGTGCTAGTGGTAGGTGGAACACAGGGCTCCAGTGGTGCTTTGGCTCTAGCCAACACCCTAAGGGTAGCTTTGCAGGAGCACAGTGGCAGTCAGTCCGCCCCTTCTCTCTGTGATATGGTGAGAAAACACGGTGCAGCATGAGGAATCCCCAATTTCCACACCAACCAGGCAAGGGATGTGCACAAGGCTGGGAAGAGAAGGCAAATTCTGGAGCCTGTGCCACATAAGCATAGCCCCAAGTCCTGATATTGGTTTTCCTATGTCTGATCTCTTACAAGTAAAGAGAGAGGAGGTGCTACAGGCATGTTTGTACCATCTGCTGCCTTCTAAACACTACTACCTAGAATTGAGACATCTAGAGGTTATCTCCCTGTCTGTAATGCTTGAAATACCAGCTTCTGCCCAATGGAAAAGTAGTCCAAGCTTCAAAGTAGCTTATTTATGACTGCTGCCACCTTAATCAGTGCTTAACTGGTGGAAATGTTAATCTGCATGCCTTGGTGGTGGTTTACTAAAAAGTGTTCTAATCCAGACTTGCAAAGAAGAAGTTGAAAATGTGAAGCAAATGAAACCTAAAGGCTCAGAAGTTAAGTAAAAAACAAACTGCAAAAGTATTTTTAATAGGAAAAATCCCACATCATTTTTAAACAATCCCATGATTTTTTGAGGCTGACTCATGATTTTGTAATGTTTAAAGTTGGCAATACTGATACCCTGTGATTTAGATGACTAATCACACACTGAAAAGCTAATAATCAAAGTAAGCAGTTTGTGAAGTACCCACAGACTAGAAAATATGTATCTCAACTACTCAGCAAAGGCTTATGCATAAATTGTCAACAAATAGAATCAATTTATATAACTGCTTCACGAAGAGAGAGAAGAGCTAATCAGTTAATCAGTTATTTCATTTGTATCACATAATGCTACCAGCTGCAGTCATGAGTGTGAAGAGGGAAGAGCATGGCATAGAAAGAATAGCAGGGTAGCGCTTCTGCAATGCCTCTACAGGGAGCAAGGAGGGAGTTCAGCGAGCAAAATGAGTAAAAACTGACTGAAGGAAGGCTGCTGTCACACCACACACCAGACAAGAAAGTACCAGGGTGAAGGAGGGAAGCAAGCACAAAACAAAGTCAGGAGAGAAACGGGCAGCTGGCTACAAAGAGTTAAATCTAGGTGCAATGCACAGTCCATGGAGGATGACTGTGAGAAGGAGGAAAGAGAAACGAAGCAGCAGAGGAAACGTCACTCAAAGGCAGGTGGAGGCAACAGGGGTGAATCCTGGCTTCACGGTGGGTTTTCTCATTAGATCCCTTGTTCATGCACAGCAGTTCTCAGCTCGGCTCTTTCCACTCTTTCATCTTATCTTATATTAAGCAGAAGGCAGAAGGAGGTGCCTGCAGCACATGCTTGGCACCAGCTATGTTTCCTAACAAGAGGACGGATTCTTTTCTGAAAGTCAGCTCATAGCAAAATGACGCTGATAGAAGCTAAAGTGTCTACATGTATTGATGCTGCTCAAGCAGCTTAGTTCCCTTCAAATAAAAATGGCAAGGAAGGGTGATTTCTAATTTTCAAAAGTCAAAGAGTAACTTAAGAAATATAGCTAATATGGTGGGACTTCATTTATTGACTTGCAAAGGCAGAAAACAAAACCATTTTTAAAAGAAACACTATATATTTATTTCAATAAGTATTTTTGTAGCTACTTCATTGAAAAATATAAAGAATATGCGTCATTGGCCCACAAGTTTGTATCCTCTTTATATAAAATTTCCATCATCTTTATATAAAATTTATACTCTCTTTATCTAAAATTAAATAGAGCTGATAGTATTTTCAGAAAATTCTCCCACAAAGGCATATTTAATTGCAAGTCTGCCAAATGGGAGTTTCATTTTCTTTTGAAGAACCTGTTAGAGACAGGATATTGCATTAGTAGGATCCCTAGTCTGATCCTGTATGGAAGCTCCTATATCTCCGGAAAAGAAAAAAGAAGACACGCACTGCTTGAAAATGAAGGTCAAATCAAAGCAAACAAAACCAAGAAATTGGAGTGAATGGAGCAGAATGATCCATCTGTATCAGGGCTTTCGACAGCAGCTGTCCCCAACAAGCCGCCACTAGAACATCTAAGGTGTTGCATAATTGGAGCGGATACCAAAATTCGAGGGGCAACTACAGACGAAACGGGAAAGCCGAAGGGATGTATTTCACAGCTGTCAGCCAGATAGGAAAGACATTCCGCTCCTTACTCCAGATGGAGAGCAGCTCACATTTTGATGCAGTGAGTGAGGGGGTGACTGAAATGCATGGATTCATTCATGAGCTGCACGTACAGCGCAGCTTTTTGAAAGCACTGTAGTAAACGCCCAGAAAAAGGCAGGGGCTATCAGCATAATTAATCCCTTAGTGTTGGCATGTAGGGGTCACTGAAAATTAGTACTGTCACAGGATACATGCCTCACATTCAGGGTCTGTCTATTTTGATTTTACATTTATTTTTAATAAATGCCTCAACATTAACTACAGCGCTCCAGCTGCACGAGACCACTCTGGTGACAACTTTGCACCTCTGTTGACGTAATTCGTTAATTAACTGCAAATGTGAGTTTTGCTCAAAAATATAAGTATTTTTCTGGGAAGACATGCAAACACACAAAGGAAAAGATATTTAAATCAGTATGTTGAGGGGGACTGACGGGAGAGTCAAACACTAAAAGCTGTAACCATGTGTCATGCAGAAAAAATTGAGAGTTCTGATACACGTACATTAAGTGGAGAGAAGTTGCTATCCAGATTCGCGAAGAGCAACTCAACTGCCAAGGTACTGACAAAGCAGCTCTCTATATTTTCAAGGGGTGCTTTTAACATCCAGAACATTTCAATGCATTTATTTTTCTGAAACAAATCATTCATAAATTGATGCGAAACATATAAAAATTAAAGTGAAATCAATTTTGATTATTCTGCCTTGGTATAAAGACTTTGAACAGCACATCCTGCATTTTCTACACGCTCTTACTATTCATACCATTTAATATGTGTTTATGTATTAACATTGTTCCACCTATCCTACTTCTCCCTAGGTGCCTGTAAACTAGCATACTGATCTAATGCCAGACATTAAATATGACAGTTTGGGGAAATGCCTAACAGGAACTCAAACATTTCTATTTTATTTCATGAACATTTTGCAAGCTTGTACCCTTGTTTATGGCTTTTATTGCAACCTTGCATCATTTGTTTTGTTCCAAGGAGAGGAGATATTGATATATGAGGGGTGGTTTGCATGTGCCTCTCTCTTGTATTCTGCCTAAAATAAGGTCTGATTGATGCAGTAATACCTTTGCCAGGAGCCTGCCTGTCCCTAATGGAAGCTGTTGCAGCCCCTGCAGAAAAAAGAATGGCATGCAGAATAAGCAGCATGGAGGGAAATGGGGGGAATTGTGAGGAAGCTGCTGGCAAAACACACTCTTGGCATGGCTATGGAGGGCAAGAGGAACAGCACAACTCAGCTCAGCCCTCCAAGAGAAGACCTAAGCCTTGCCCTCTGTATCCTCAGGAGTCTTTGAGTGCTGCCAAGGGTCTGGCTGGGGCATCCAAGGGCTGGGACAGAAGTCAGGGAGTCCCGGAAGACCACGATCTTCTCAGTACCAGAGAGCCTGTTAGGAGGAAAGATTAAGAAGGTAGCGGATGCCACCACTACAGCAACAGTAGTCCAACAGCACTGCCTGTTGCAGCAAATTCCGGAGTCATCCCACAGAGAAGTTTCCACTAATGCTCTGAAAACCCATCAGAAACTCCTGTATCCCTGGGAACTGCTCTGCCCTCATGATCATTAGCTTGTAGGTGTGTATCTCTAAGTGACCATTTTCTTTCTTCCCATTTTCTTTCTTCCCTCAAAAACTGCAAAATGCCAATGCAGAATTACAATAAAATAAAAAAAAATTGGCAAGTGCTTTATGCATGATCATGAACTCTTGTGTGTCAGCCTGCATGACACACAAGAAAAAGCTGTCTGGTATTCACCAGCACCTCCTCCTTCTTTCACTCCCCATGCTCACATCTCTGCATCCCATGCAGCCTCTCAGAGGTCCACTGGAGTCTCCATAAGTAGAGTCCTTTGCTGAAGATCTGTTAATCTGTGATTTGTGCCACAGAAAAAAATAACAGGCAGCCATCGTGCAGTACCAGTAGGGTACATTTGAACACTGAGAACTGCCAGGATACAACCCTTAACTCCTCCACCGATGATGATGCTGTTAGATCCCCTGACGCACAACTAACAGATTGTTTAGACATAAGCGACTGTGCCTCCAAGGAAAATCTAAAAGCAGAAAACTAGCATTGCCACAAGGCAACAGCTCCGGGACGAGGTCTCTAACGGACGAGCTCATCTCACAGCAGTGGTGGTCGTGGGGATGAGAGTGGGCTGTGGGCAGGAGCCCACTGGGCAGATGGCAGGCACCATGAACGGCCACGGAGAGATGGCAAAGAGGCTGGGAGCAGTGAAAAACCAAACCACCACAACCGTATAGGTGCTGTAGATAGAGCGGATGGGATTCATATGATTCATATTCATGTTCTCTGTAGGCAACAGAAAGAAGCAGGCACCCTAAGAGAGAGATCCAGATGGGTTTCTATGGCAGACAGATGAGCCATCTCTGAAAGCCTGTTATCTCCATTGACTGCAAAGGCTGACTACGCAGGATCCACAGCAGTGTACTCTGCAGCTCAAAATAAACGAAAATTATTTCACCAAAGTTAGATTAACTCTGTTTTTTTTAAATATACACTTCATTCCGGGCTTCTATCCCTCCTGAATTTTGAAAGCAAATTGCTTTTTTCTGTCAGTTTAAATATTACAGTCACCTGCCAGTCAGTTTTCTATTTTGCTTCTTTTATATTACATGAAGAAAGGCATGGAAGATTTTTTATTATAGTATTTATATTTGTAAATGTATTTACACACATTTATTTAGCATACACATGCACATGAGAATTTTAAATATTTTAAAATTCCACTGCCAGCCTTCACTGTCAAGTATAATTTTTTTTAAAACCATTCATATGGATATTTACATTTGAAAGTGTGCTACTGGTGATTTACAGTATACTTTTAACATGATGTATCTCAAATGCATGTAACGGATGCATCTCATTATTGTTTTTTTCAATAGACTTCTGCATAATTTGTTTTACATTTTGCTAGGCTCTTCCGTAGCCTTTGAAAGAGCAATCAATCTGCAGTGATTTCAGTGGGCTTTGCATTGGAAATTGTATTATCACAATAAGAGAGGTAGCCAGGTTTACCTCCATTTTAAAATTCTTTGTAGGCTGGGAGCTAGAGGAATGGCAGTCTGAGAAATGCCATACATCGCACCTAAGAAGCAAAATGCACCTCTCGGATTGACCTATTTAGAGATGTAACTTGCACATTTGGAAAGAAAACTCTTGTCAACATCATAAAAGTCACAGGTACTGTGAGGGTGGAAGCAAAGAGTAGAGAATGCAGTGGCTAACTTCGGCCTTATTATCTGCTTCATCCCGCTTTATCATCCATTTCTGCCTACGCTGAAGTTCACATTGCAAGCTCTACATGAAGAGTTGTGGCTAAACCCCCAAGTCCCACATCAAAGCTCATGGCAATTTAACTTAATTTCCAGCCATAGGTTCTTGCTGTGCCTGCCAGGCAGAAAAGCACACTCCTGTCAGACCCCTTCACTCTGCTCAAGGATTTGTGTTCAGCGACCTGGGGACCCCCCACCTCCCCTCCACATGAACAGACGTTGCTCCCGGTCATGCCTCTCACAGAGCTCTGTGCCTCTGCTGCCATGGATGGTCTCCATCCAGCACCTCTGGGCCTGCTGGGAATGCCCCCAGCAGACCACAGCGCTCTGATGGCCACCCGACCCATCAGCGACAAAATTTCATTGCAGCTTTTGCCCGACAGGTCCTCCCTCATGTGCCTTTATTCTTCCTTCTCAATTCATTTGATTAATTAAAACAAAATTTTAAACGGAAAGTATTCAGAGAAGAATTCACATCGTTTCACAGCATGTAGGTACGTTCCTCACACTCTACCAGCCACGTTTTTCTATAGGCCATTGCCAAAAATACTGAGCAGCTTTCAGTCGATAACCAGCCTCTGCACATTCCCTCCAGGAAAAGACACAGTGAAACCAGTAAATGAGACAGACGTTTATTCTTCCCAACACAGCTGTAGGTTTTAATCAAAATACCCTGTGATACTAAGCCAAATACTTTGGAGAAATTAAATTGCTTCTGTGTCCACACAGTTGTTTCCATCAACCGATCTATAATTCTGTCAAAGAAAGATAACAGATTTATTCGACAAGTCTTCCTTGCCATCAAACCATATTGACTGGCATTATTTATATTTGTTAACCTATCCTTTCTGTCAGCTCTTCCAAGCTAACTGTTCCAGTATTATATTGGAATCTGGATTCATGCAAGACAGTGTTTCTAGGTTCCATTTTCTACCCTTTTTTGACACTTGAACTGAGTTAGCACTTTCCCAAGTCTCTGAAATTTTCTTAGCTCTCCAGGATTCACATCAGTGGTTCGGAAGCCACTTCAGCTATTTTCTCCATAACGCTTGGCAGGGGGGAATTACCCAGTACTGACAACCTGGAAAAGCTTGGAAGATTTCCATCCTCCAAGGCAGGCTCACAGGTTCCAGAGAGCTGTCTGCCTTTTGCTGAGACAAGAAAGAGGGTCTGACTGCTTTTGCCACAGAAAGGGAGAGCTGCGGCTGGAAAAACAGGGAGTGCCCTGAAGAGTCAAGGTCGTACCCCCTGCTGCTGGTCCTGTGCATGTCTCCTCAGCAGGGAATGCACATTTTTATTACCATTTTGCCATCATTTTCTAAATACAATCATGGATTAGATACTAGGAAGAAATTATTTTCTGTGAGGGTAGTGAGACACTGGAACAGGTTGCCCAGAGAAGTTGTAGAAGCCTCCTCCTTGGAAGTGTTCAAGGCCAGGCTCAGTGGGACTTTGAGCAACCTGGTCTAGTGGGAGGTGTCCCTGCTCATGGCAGGGGGTTGGATGATCTTTGAGGTCCCTTCTAACCCAAACCATTCTAGGTAATTAGTGAAATTACTATTCAAATAGATACAAGAATCTGCCACTGCTTCATTGTTACTGCCTGCCCAGGTCAAGCAGAACATGCACACTTCCAGAGGGGTTTCTCAAGGTGAAGTGCAACTAATACTACACCTAAATAACCATAAATTCAATAGGAGGAAATGAGGAAACCTAACTAGAGCTCCAGGAAGAGAAAATAGGGAGAAAGAATTCAGATATTATCATAATGACAGGGAGGAAATCAAAGGACAATGATTTGTCCTTTGTCTTTTAAATGCAGTATTTTGTCTGTCAGATTCATTCATCTTACACAAAGAAGAGTAACAGTATACATTTCCAAGATAAAATCAATTATGCATTATCTTAGAATTGTACAATCTCATTCTCCACAGAGGCCTTAATATGACTTACATGTAGCATAATTCTTATTCCAGATCTCTGAACAAAGCTAAATTTCACTGACAGTTCATTGTACAAATTCCAATTTACAGTCACTTTTTCCAGTGTTCTCAGAGTATAAAACTGCAAAGGCCACCTCTGCTTGAACCAGAAAATAAATTTTGAAATATAATGAAAATAAAAGGAGAAAATTAAGAGACTAGTTTGATTCAATTCATTACCTCAGAGCACTTTTACTTAAAATACCCTTCCATATTTTATGTCAGGTTTTTTTAAAAGGTTTTGTTCCTCAAAAACTCCCGAACTGTGGCCAAGTTAGCCACATTTTAATTAGTTTCTTAATTTATCTCCATTATGAAATCAAATAGGGAAATAACTCTTGTTTCTGTATTCCATTAAAATGTTTCTGCACTATTTTGTTATCATGGTATTGCAAGCTTAAAGCAATCTATTTTTGTGAAAGCTAAAAATAATACATCACACTTTAGATTATCTTCATTTGCCAAGTTTTGGCAGAAATCACAAAGGTACAGCAGAATTTGCTGGAAAATTTGCAGGGTTTATAATGCTTAGCTCACTTTCAAAGGAAAAGATGATCCCTAATCTGTTCATTTCAATGTCCAGGAAGATTCTTTCAGAAACACCATACTTCTTTTTCTTTATTTATTTTTCAGCACGAAGCATTCTAGCAGCAGAATTTGAGCTTCTTCTTGACTATCTAAGCTGTGATCATGTATTTCAAGAGTGTTCTCACCAGCAAGACCACGGCCAGCCCAAACAAAACATTTCACTCATTTGCTCTGAACACATCTACTCCCATTAAGACATTCTCTGACATCCCTTAGACATGTCAGGACTGCAAGGACAGCTGCAATCTACTGGGAAAGGGAGCCTCCATGCAGCAGGGCACAAGATAACAGGTAAATTTCTAACCTGGACAAAATTTTGCTCTGAGAGTATTGTCAATGTAAGGTACATTCATTCAGTGTGTCCAGGGTTTTATTTTTAAAAGGAACCAAAAGAACACAACACTCAACAACCCAAACGCAACCATTCAGTCTATTGACAGAAGAGCTGAACAGCGTGCATACAGAAGCAATGTGAAGTCTTAGGCATGAATAAGAGAAGTGTCAAACCACTCATGTGAACTGTGCTTTCTTAGCAAAAAACCTGAATTCCTAACTCGCTAAATATTTTACAGAAGGTACTCAGTGATACTGTTTTATAGGGGAAAATACATGCAAAATAAAATGTGGCATGTAAGCAATGATCAGAGAGCTTTAACTGTAATGAACAGTACAGAATAAAGAAGATACTCTCAAGTCTACTTGATGTGGGAGTACCTGAAGGAGTGACATGTACCCAGCAACCCCTGCAAGATGCAAAATAGATTATTTATGCAAAAGAATCTGGCAGAGACTGATATTCATAACAACCACATGACTTCTTAGGTAGTCTGCAATGAAATGTGATTGTCCAAGTTGAAGAGCAAGACTGTGACTGTGTACAGCTTTGGTCATGGCCACTAGAAAGGCACTACTTTAAAGTCAAAATGCTCAAGCCCAGCTGCTTGCTGCCAGCCTGTGGATAACAAGAGATTCTGCCTCTCCTCTCTTCCCTGGTTTGGCTTCCAGATTCCTGGTCAGAGCCACAACCGCACTTGTGCCACTTGCTGCCTCTCAGCCTCCAGTGTCCCTCAGTCGATGTGGATCAAGTGTACATCTAGAATCATTTCCTGAATAAGCAACTCTTGTATTTTGCATAATGGTGATATTAGATATTACATGTTTTATTGACGGAGAAGGAGGCAAAATGGGAGACTTGTTTATGGGCTCAGGTGCTGCAAGACTCTGTGCTCCACTTGTTGCCTACTGCAACCAGGGACCTCCGTTAGGGACCTCCAAGTGCATCTTCTCTATAAAATTAATGAAAACAGTTGCATAAAATGGGAACCATGAGAGTGCAGCAGTGAGAGGAGGCATTGCCTTGGCAATGGAAATTGAGGGAGCAATGTGACCTGAAGCCTAGTTCTCTTGGGCTGCTAATTTCAGTCTGGTGGACTTCCTCAGTTGGAATTTTCATCCTCACATGGGTGCCTATGACCGCTCTTTCCCACAAAATACAACTGGATTCCTTCAGACTCTGACAGGAGGTGAGAAAATGGGATGTAAGTTGCTGCCATAGCTGACTAGACTCAACCAACCAGCATCTTCTGCAGCTGAGGTGAATGTTCTTATTATTAACTGCTTGATCCCTCTTAGTACAGATCTTCCACCTTGAGTGGCCAATTATTTTTTTTTCTTGGAGTATCTTTTCTTTTGGTCCAGGGAAGGACAAATATGCAGAATGGGACAGCTGAAAATTAGTTCTTCCTGTAGTGCATATGGAACTATTTCAGTGACTATGGAGCAATCACAATCCCAGAAACAACATAGACATTCCCATGATCAGACAAGTACCCTCAACAACAACTTAAGCTTCTATTTTTAATCTCTCTTGCCCCATTCAGATTTAATTATTTTTTGGAACAGGAGAAACTGCAAAGGACTACCTCCGAGGAAAGAACTCAGATACTCAGCTGTTGGTAAACTGGAGTTCAGGAGGCTAAGCCTTTTCAGGCAGGAGAGGGAACTGAAGGTCATTCCAGCTAGCTGGGAAAGCTGCAGCTGTTTCATAGCTAGAAATGGGATCTGCTCTCTGGCAGGCTTTCTTTGTGCAGAGTGATAGTTGCAAAGTGGTTTCTCAGAATGAACCCCACAGGTAAATAAGTGTCCCTTTTATAAATTCTTGGATTTTAGGTGGGAGACCTCAGCTGCTGCAAAATAACTTCCTACTTCTATCACATCTCCTTGAGGCCCGGAGCAATTTGGGTTTTGACAGAAAGAACTGTCTTTGAAGAGCACAGCTGGAGTGTGTTTTGTGGGTACTGCTGCTCAAAAAACCAACAGGGGAAGGAACAGCATAGTGCAGAAATTAAACCCAGCAACCCCAGGAATCACAGTGACATAGCAGTTGTTCTCCTTTCCCCTGAGAGACAGCATCCGCCGGCACAATGCTGAGTGTCTCCTCAGGAAATGAATGAAAGGACCCGGGACCTTCCAATGCCCATGAGACTCACTCAGTGGGTTGGGGCTTTTCTATTATTGTAGCAGTTACTTTTTAAACCCTCATGAGAGTTTTTGCTTAGCCAGTGGTTAGGATAAGTACACTCCTTGATTCATCTAGACTCTGATGAAGTAGCCCAGTCTCATTGTCTGCTGTGTCTGTGCTGATGCACAAACTAGTTAGCATCTCTAGTGTGCTGTAATGCAGTTCTCCGTAAAGCAACAGTAAGTGGTACCTACTGATTGCAATCAAACTGTACTTTAACAAATCTTCCAGCATATATAGCAAACATAATTCAGAAAAAATAGGCTAAGAAGTATATTTATACATACTCTAGGTTAAATCTACAATGGTAAATCCCACTTAGAACTAATTTCCTTATTTGAAGCTTAAGAAAATAGCATACAATCCACATGATATTATACATTCATTGACTGGATAATAGCTGGGGGGAAGACAGCTCACACAGAAATAGATGAGATGTAGTGGTGAATTCTGCAACAGGTACCTTAGCATGAGTGTTTATACACTTAAATATACATACACACACAGTCTAGTAGCTGTAGCTAACTGGTCTAACTAAATTATCCTGCAAATGCTCCAGGCTACCTTGCCAGAGTTTAACGAGGCAAAGCTAGCCTCTAGAGACATGGTTTAGTGGTGGACCTGGCAGTTAATGTTTAGACTCGATGATCTTAAAGTTTTTTTCCCATCTAAATGATTCTATGATTCCAGCTCTGCAAATATGCCATCAAATTCTGCCAGTTAAGCAACCAGGAACCACAATATTTCAGTTAGATTCCATTACTTGAGCACGTGCTGTAGCCTGACCATTTACAACAAATTCAGCAAGTCACTTTTCTAATAAAACTTGTTGGATATTTACTTAAAAAAAAGCTATGCTTCTTGTAAGTGTTTAAAAAACTCCACCATTTGAACACTCTAGTCTTTCAGGTATTTTTTGTCTTTGGCATTTGTTTAGGATCATGTCTTTCACAGTTTTTTAGAACAAGCAAAAGCGTGTATCGCCATTGTATGGCATAGTGTGCAGAACTGGTTACTTGTAAAAAGAACATGTAAAATTATAACAAGACAGTTTATCAAAACTTTGGAGCATGACACAGACAGCAAAGTAAGGTCACTGTACATATGATCCAAATTATGTACTGCTTTATAAAGCATCAGCCAGACCCAACAGAGAGTTCGTTAAACTCCCATATCACCACAGTTACTCATTTGAATCTATTTCAACTGCACTAAAATAATATTAGTATCAGTGTGCACTAGTTGCAGCCCGTGCAGAGCTTTATTTCAGAAAGTGCTGGAAGAGTCAAACTGCGTGTCTCTCCAAGGGAGTTCATAGCCTGTGCAGCCCTCAGACAGCACTTCACGAAATCCACAGTAAATATGAAGTAATAGCAATAAGAGAGGGTTTAAGACTCAGAAGGAGTAAGACTGGCTGTAGCCAGCCATCAAACACAGATGCATTTCTGGCTTTGCAATGGAAAGTTTTGATTTGGAGACCATAAACAGAAAACACACTAAGTGCAACAGATAAATAACAGCAAGGCAAGCCTGAAGTGGTATTGTTTGCTTTTATGTGCCATCTGTCCATAATTTCTATTCTTCCAGGGCACAAGGCTATGGCTAATGCAGGGCAATGGAAGGGATCCACATGCTCCTCCAAGCACACAGCTGAAAGAGAGAGAATATAAAAAAATACAATAGAGTCCTCATACAGCTCTGGGAACACAGCTGCAAGTGCTGTATATTAAGATCCAGGAGGCAAATTAGGGTCTGGTTCCCACCCCCTGAGTTTGCGAGGAAGGGGCGGCATTTAGAGAACAACTGATGGAAGGACTGAATTACAGATCAATTGACGTGATTCTAAGTCACTACCCCTGGAGATATTTAAAAGATATGTAGATGTGGTGCTTAGGGACATGGTTTCATGATGGATCTGATGTTGGTATGCTAACTGTTGGACTCCATGATCTTAAAGTTCTTTTCCAACCTAAATGCTTCTATGACTCTATGACTTGATTGCATTCACCTCGCCCACTGAAACGAAACACGCTCAAGACTTTGGGTGGGCTGCAGAGAATCAGACCTGCTAACCCCTCACATGGCCCAGCATCTTCCACCCCCACGCTGGTTTGCCCTACACTCACTGCTAAAAAAATCGGGTTTTCCATTCCCCCGTGTGCCCTGAAGCAGCTCCTCAGCACATGGAAAGCCGAGGAGCCTGGCATGGGGTGAGCTGCACTCCAGCAGGGCTGGCTGCAATGCATCACAGGTACCATGCCCTGGAAAAGGCCCACAATAGTGCAGCAATTGCCATGAAAAATCGAAAAAATCTGCCCTAAGCCCACAAATCTAGCTAATCCTAAATAAAGTATTTCAGAGATCTGACGCATCCAACTCAACAGCTATTTTGGAAATCTAAACTCACAGCTTCTGCGTTTCTCCTCATTTCACCACTCAGACACAAAACTCAAGAGCTTTTCTTTGCTATGTGACACAAGCCAGCTCTTCCTTCATTCTAAGGCCATCTAAATTCCTCTCCTCTACTCGCTACAAGCATTTCACCTTTCCAGCTGGACCTGTTGCACCTTCCATGTCTCAACAGAGCTGCCCAAACCCTGGCACTTGGCTCATCCCTCCCTGGAGGTGTCCCTGCTCCCCAGGCTCACAATTTTGGGTGCCCAGCTATGCTCCACTGGGCCTCCTGCTCCCTCCCTGGACATGCAGAGCTCCACCACGGATCCTGTACCAGCCCTGGAGAGATGTCACAGGCACCCTCAAGCATCTCAAGAGCAGCCAGAAGAAGCTGGTGGTTGGATTGAGCCCTTGGTGTTTAACAGCCCTTCACACCCAACCCTGCCCTGAATTCCTTTGTTTGAAAGCTCTGAAACTCCTGGCAACCACAACTTCCTGCAGCAAGGAGTATCGCAATTTATCCTTGATCTGTAGGTAGAGCCTGCACCTTCCAAGTGTCCTGAATGTGCCACCTGCATGTTCTAGCCAACGCTTCCTTGTTCCCACATGGGAAAAAAAGAGCGTTTTCTCACTCACCTTCTTCCTGTCTCTGCTAGCTTGGGCCAGGGTGGAGGTTTTTTCTTCCCAGTAGCTGGTATGGTGCTGTCTTGGATTTTTGCAGGAAACCATGTTTATACCACAGGGATGTTTTAGCCACTGCTGAGCAGTGCTTACACAGCGCCAAGGCCTTTTCTGCCTCTCACCCCAGCAGTGAGGGTGCTGGGGGTGCACAGAAGTCAGGAGGGGACACAGCCGGGACAGCTGACCCAGCTGACCAAAGGGCTATCCCAGCCCGTATGACGACATGCTCAGCATATAAAGCCAGGGGAAGAAGAAGGAAGGGAAGGACGGCCAGAATCACAGCGTTTGTCTTCTCAAGTCACCGTTACACATGCCAGAGCCCTGTTTTCCTGGGGATGGCTAAACACCAGCCTGCCCATGAGAAGTGGTGAATGAATTCCTTGTTTTGCTTTGCCTGTGTGCAGAGCTTTTGGTTTTCTTATTAAACTGTCTTCATTTCAACTCATCAGTTTTCTCCCTTCTCCCCTTCCAGTTCTCTCCCCCATCCCTCTGGCGGGGGGAGCGAGTGCGGGGAATAAGCTGCCAGCTGGGTTAAACCATGACACTATCACTTGTGACTTTTAGATCTCTCCCAGCTGTTTCTTTCCCAGCCTGGGCCATTCCAGGCTATGTAACTGTTCAGAAGCTATTCCAGATCTTTATCCTCTTTCCTCTTGGCTGTGTTTTTTCCACTTCTGCTAAATCTTTTTCAGATGAGCAGATTTAGGGAAATCAAAATGTCTGCTTGTTTTTACCAGTGATATATTAGCTGCAGCCTTTGAGTAATTTCAAATTTGATTTCTATTTAATTATATTTTTAAAAAGAATGTGTGACTAATGGGCTTAGTTTACTCTATAATTTCGATCTGTGGTCAATTTCTGTGTAACTGGATTTAAATATAACAGGAGAAGTCAATAAGCAGATCTGTAGTTGAAGTTTACAGGAAGCACACCAGAGGGAAAAAGTTCTTTTGTTGGTCATGATGACAAAATAACATCCACATCCATAGTCCTGGAAACCAGTTACTTCTGCCTGGAATTTAGACTATCGCAGTTCAGCAGCCCAACCAAAATGAGACACATATCCGTGCTCTACTTCAAAGGCCAGCAAAGTTATCAGCTCTTGTGGAATCATTTCTGTAAACTCTACTTCACTTGTCAGAAAAGGTATAATTTGACCTTGAAAGGCAACTAACACATAGGCCATATCCGCATTAAGCTACGTTGCAGCAAAAGCACTTCAGCTGCATCATGAGGTAAACTACATGAGATCAACCACACTGGAGGTGTCATTTGATCCTCAGCATGTTTCACATTTTGAGGAAAAAACCAGTGTTTTCCTTCAGTGACTTTAACTCAGGGTGGTTTATGTTAATTAGTCATCCTGCAGCAAAACCACTTTTTTCAAGCCAAAACTACATGCTGTAGTCAAGGACAAAGAGCAGAGATGAAGACAGCTATCAGCTCCCTCTTCAGTGTTTGTTGAGCAGTTCAGCCTGTCTGGCAGCCAGACCCAAGGCAATTAATGATGTGTAAATAGCACTTTGCACTCAGTTTTATTTTGAATATTTGAATTAATAACCGAACTGAAATTCAAAGTAGTGTGAAGGTTCAGCACCATGCTCACCAAAAGCAAACATAGTACACTTTCCCTTTCTGAGGTTTTAGTTTGTGCTTTTCTTTCTAAAGAAGCATAATAGTACAATGTTTTCCTAGTTTTCATCACTTTTTATTATTATTATATCTGAGCTGAAATTATTCCTACAGAAATTTATACCTCTCTTCCCCCACATCAATTGCCCTTCCTTGTCCTTAGCAGTAACTTAGAAAAGGCACTAACATTTATGCGGAGATTCCCCAAAGCTCACTATACTGTTACATGCAGTCACGTACAGAGAAGGCTCAGAAACACTGGCTTCGGTGAAAAATGGTTTTGGGGCAAGAGGACAATGGAAAACCCATGCATTGCTTAAGCTCTCCTTAAGCCTTAAACCGTAAGAAAGCACAAATAAAACAGATTCTAGATATTTTGTCACGTGAGTAGCTAGAGTCCTGGTTATAAACTATCTGATGCTCAAAATAATTACAAGTTGAAAGGTAAAACAGTACAAAATGCAGTTCAAAGGTTGCTGTACACTGGTACCACATATACACGGACAATGAAACGAAAAAAAGCATTTTAGAGGTCATTATATAGAATCATAGAATCATAGAACAGTTTCAGTTGGAAGAGACCTTCAAGATCATCGAGTCCCACCTTTGTCCCAGCCCTATCAACACCACTGAACTCTGTCCCCCAACACAACATCCACCCATCTCTTAAACACCTCCAAGAACGGTGACTCAACCACCTCCCCAGGCAGCCTGTTCCAATGGATCATAACCCTTTCAGTATAGAAATTCTTCCTAATATCCAACCTGAACCTTCTCTGGTGCAACTTAAGGCCATTTCCCCTTGTCCTATCATTTGCCACAAGGGAGAACAGACCAAGTCCCGTCTTGCCTACAACATCCTTTCAGGTAGTTGTAGAGAGCAATAAGGTCTCCCCTCAGTCTCCTCTTCTCCAAGCTAAACAGCTCCAGAACCCTCAACACCATTCCTGATACAAGCCAGGATGCCATTGGCCTTCTTGGCCACCTGGGCACACTGCTGGCTCCTGTTCAGCCAGTTGTACATCAACACCCCCAGGTTCCTCTCTGCCTGGCAGCTCTCCAGCCACTCCTCCCCAAGCCTGTAGCGCTGCTGGGGGTTGTTGCGGTCGAAGTGCAGGACCTGGCATTTTGCCTTATTGAAACTCATGTGATAGGCCTTGGCCCAGAGATCCAGCCTGTCTAGATCCCTCTGCAGAGCCTCCCTACCCTCCAAGCAGATCAACACTTCTACACAGCTTGGTGTTATCCATAAACTTACTGAGCGTGCACTCTATCCTCTTGCCTAAATCCTTGATGAAAATGTTAAACAGGAGTGGCCCCAGTACTGAGCCCTGGGGGACACCACTCGTGACCGGCCGCCAACTGGATTTAACTCCATTGACCACAACTCTTTGGACTCAGCCATCCAACCAGTCTTTCACCCAGCAAAGCGTATGCCCATCCAAGCCAAGAGCAGTCAGCTTCTCTAGGAGAATGCTGGGGCATTCGAAGGCCTGTGTCAAAGGCCTTACTAAAGTCAGGACAGACAACAACCACAGCCTTTCCTTCATCCAACAAGTGGGTCACCCTGTCACAGAAGGAGATCGGGTTTGTTAAACAGGACCTTCCCTTCATAAACCCATGCTGACTGGATCTGATCACCTGGTTGTCCTACATGTGCTGTATAATGTCAAACTGACAGGCCTGTAACTTCCTGGATCATCCTTCCGTCCCTTCTTACAGATAGGTGTTATATTTGCTCATTTCCAACCAGCTGGGACATTCCCCGTCAGCCAGGACTGCGGATAAATGATGGACAGTGGTTTGGTGAGCACCTCTGCTAGTTCTCTCAGCACCCTAGGATGAACCCCATCCGGCCCCAGAGATTTCTGCGCAAATATGTTTGCAGCTGGCCTACTCCAGAGAAATTGCAGCATTTGGTAGTTATGTAGATAAGCATCTAAGAAAAGAGCATTGAAAATATTAAGATTTTCATTTTGGTCAGCAAGAGCAGCTACAAAAGAAATATTAGGGGGAAAAAAACAATGGAATAAAGAAGATAGCTTTCAAGATTATAGCTACCTTATATTCAACCAAATAAAATTGCTAGGCTTGGAAAAGGTCATGGTCTTTATGAATCATTCATAATGCATTTCTTACGGGGTTATTTTATATATGATGACAAGTATCTTCCTCCTTACAGGGACATATATTTACATCTCAGGCACAGCTTGTGAATGGAAAGTTCTCTAGTAACGTAATTGCTTATATCACTGCAAAGAGAAGTAGCCTGCTCATACTAACGCTCAACAGTTTACTTGCAAAGTAGATAAAGAACTGAGAGCTGTTAAAACTAATACCCTCAGTAGTTCAAAGTCTGTGAATCTACAGTATAAAGAAAACAATAAGCTTCACCCAAGAAGAAGCATGTATCTGGGCTTGGATTAATTTCCTTTGGTATATTCAAGTTCCATGGAATTGCTCTATTACGGCCTTAATTCCTCCAGAAACACTTCTGATACCAAAATGTATTCTTGAAGTATATGAGATAAATAATTTGTATTTTGTACTGCATCACCTCTTCATTTTCACTGTGCATTTTTTACCATCATATGATTACTGTGTGCAATTAGAAATCAAAATGAATGTCTAGAAAGTGAACACCTTAAACAGTCTTTGTAAGTTATGCTATGATGATAGTTTGGGGATGAACTCTTCATCCACACTTTTAAATATATCTTTAATAATATAATCAAAGACTATAGAAATATTAAGCAACAAAGAACAACCACACAAAGTAAACGGAACCTATACGCTGCATAAGATGCTCTGTATGCATATTGTATAACACTTACCTTTATTTACATCTCATGTAGTTTATAATCCACTCTCTCATCGGATACTATAACTCAGTGTCCTGGTTTGAGCTAAACACAATCAGTTCTGTTCAGTGATTTTACTTTTCAGCTCAGCCTCTTCTGAGAGGCTGCACTTTCTGAAGTTAACAGCATGTTTCTGCAGACAGTGTCTGCTACTAGAAGTGATAATACCTGATGTTTATAGTTACTACTAGGGATTGGGATGCAGAAAAGCTCTTGCTTATACTTGCTCCTCCAGTGACCAAGGTCACTGCTGAATCTTGTGTACCATGTTGAGAGTGCTGGGAATTAAAAAAGTCGCAAGGAAGTAAAAGGTTGTACCTCTAGTGAGGAACAGATAGGACAGGTGACAGGAATCTCATTAACAAAGTATTTAACTGCATATACATCATAGTATAAAGCTGAGGGATCATGAGGGTTAAGGCCTCTTCTCCAATAGCCTACGTCTGAGGAGTATTCCATTTATTCTTCTGCCAATTCTGAGTTCAAAAATCCAGCTCCTGTACTTGATGCCCCACTGCTGCTGAGTCTAGGACTTCCCTGGTGCCACCTGCTCCACAGCATCAGTGGGGATTGCTATTGAGGGAGGGGAGGTGGGTTTGATATTGGTTTTGTATATATTTGTACACATTTTTATGATTTTCTGTTATCAGTACTATTATTGTTTTATTAAAGCTGTTTTAGTTTTCTTTTCCAATCCGTCTCTCTGCCTTAGTCCATTTACCTTCACGTTTTGGGAAGGGAGAGGGCTTGGAGAGCATCTGTCAGCATTTAGTGGCCACCACAGCTCTAACCCTCAACACCTGAAATTGTACTTCAGGTCCTGCTCTCCTACTTACAGCACTGTTACTTAATTAACTGTTAACGAACCAAAAAAACCCAAACCCTATACTTAGTTCAGTTCAAGCACTTTCTGAATTTCAGTAGCATATTATACTAGTATTACCTTAGGCTGGATTTGATGATCTCCGAGGTCTTTTCCAGCCTCAATAATTCTGTGATTCTGTGATGCCGATTCTTGAGATCTAATAAAACTGAATCAAAACCCAATAGCACAGGAACACCTGAAATGGACTGTAAGACTTAGAGTTTTTCTCTTTATTTCTCGAGTTGCAAGTTCAGGGGACTCCACCTTGAATACTGCATCCAGTTTTGGTGTTCCCACCATAAGAGGGACGTGGATCTGTTGGAGCGTGTTCAGAGGAGGGCCACAAGGATGATCCAGGGGCTGGAGCACCTCTGCTATGAGGACAGGCTGCGGGAGCTGGGATTGTTCAGTCTGGAAAAGAGAAGACTTCGGGGGGACCTAATAGCTGCCTTCCAGTACCTGAAAGGAACCCACAGGAAGGCTGGGGAGGGACTTTTTACATGAGTGTCCACTGATAGGACAAGGGGAAATGGGTTTAAGTTGAAGGAGAATAGATTTAGATTGGATCCTAGGAAGAAGTTCTTCAGTACGAGGGCAGCAAGACTTTGGAATAAATTGCCCAGAGACGTTGTGGCTGCCCCCTCCCTGGAGGTGTTCAAGGGCAAGTTGGACGGTGCCTTGAGCAGCCTGATCTAGTTGAGAGGCGTCCCTGCCCATGACAGGGAGGCTGGACCGGAACCTAGACGATCTCTAAGGTCCCTTCCAGCCTATGTCATTCTGTGATTCCATGATTCTATGAAAAGGCCTTAGAGTATTATGTTATTATCATTTTGTAAAATCATTCGTTTCGCTTAAAAATAGATAAAAAGAAATATAGATAACTAAATACGCATGCACGAACTTTTTTCTTTTTTTTTTCCTCTAAGGTACACCATTTCCTACTGGGAAAAGGTCAAAACCCCAGACCCTGGTTTGTTCCCGCCGTGGTCTGTGTCTATGGCTCTGGCTGCGGCAGGCAGCGGCTGGGTTGCAGCTGCTCTGCAGGCGGGCTCCGGCGGAGCCGCTCACACTTCTGGCCGGGCGGCACTAGAGGGCACCGCCGGGATGTTCTTAGCGCCGAGCCCGCCCGCTTCGCTGCATTTCTTCCCACGAATGGCAACTGCCTCCGGTTTTACCAGCACTGCTCTCTCGGCTTGTTCAGCGTGTTGCGGTTGCGAAGCGTCAGCCAGAAAAACTTCATTGCCTTCAAGCAGCCAGAGAGAGCTTTCGGGAAAGCTGCTCAAGGTTTTCTGCCAGCCGCCCAGGCGTGCGGTCGGGCACAAGTTAAGTCTCCTCTGGAGGGCGACCTGCAGCTCCTGCCCAGCCGGTGTGGGCCCCCCCACCTCAGCTGCCCCCCAGCAGCAGCCCATGGCAGCGTGGCCATGGGGCCGTTCTGGGTGTCCCTGCGGGGCAGATGGGTGAAGAAGGAGAGTTCAAGGAGGTCTGCGCAGTGACACTGCCAGGGGAAGGACAAGCATCGCCCGCGAGCAAGAACCTCTCGTTGATCTCCCCACCCCAGGGGTGGTTTCACACACAGAATCGTTTACGTCGGAAAAGACTTTAAAGATCATGGAGCCCAACCAGAGCACTGCCAGTGCCACCACTAAACCATGTCCCTAAGCACTTCATCTACATGTCTTTTAAATGCCTTCAGGGATGGGGACTCCACCATCTCCCTGGGCAGTGTGTTCCAATGCCTGACAACCCTTCTGGTGAATAAATTCTTCCTGATATCCAATATCCAAACCTCCCCTGGCACAACTTGAGGCCATTTCCTCTTGTCTTATCACTCGTTCCTTGGGAGAAAAGACCTATCCCCACCTCACTACAATCTCCTTTCAGGCAGTTGTAGAGACTGACAAGGTCTCCCCTCAGCCTCCTTTTCTCCAGGCTACACCACTGAGGCCTAAATGCTGTACTCGATCGACCGTCAGCTGCTGCCTTCTCCATAAATACAGGCTGTTGTCCTAGGAGCTGAGAGCAGTTCCTGAGCTCGCCCCATACCTGAGCTCTGTGCAACGCTGCAGGGACTCGCATAGTGTGCAGTAGATGAACTCGGGTCCTCATCCTTGTGCTTCAAGAGGATGAGAAATCTTAAGGGAAGGAATGAACGGTGAGTGAAATAGGATAAAAACGCGTAAGAATCCACCCCAAAAGAGAGAAAGGGGAAAAAGGTAACACATTTCAAGTTCCTGTGGTGTGCACATAAAGCAAAAAAACCCATGCTCCTAAGAAGCTTTTCATTTAACTAAGCACAGTAATGCTGCATGAAACAAGCAAGCACAGAGACACGTGCTGCATGTTAACACCGCACTATGGAAAACCTTTTTGATGTATTCAATTCTCCCATCATATACTGAAGATATTTATAACAATCCTTTTGCTCCTTACATGCAAGATACAGGAAAAGAGAGAAAATCTGTAATTGAATCACCTAGTCGTTCATTCGCTGAGTAGGATGGACATTATCTGTTGGAAACACATATAAGCAATTAGATTAAAGAAAGAATTGAGCTTGTTCAGGATAATCAGCATAACAATATAGGTAATGAGAAGTCCACTGAGTGGAAAATGCAATGTATTACCCTACTGAACCTCTACACAAATGTGACACCACAATGGGAAAAAAGAAATGCCATAGAGCTAAGAAAAATTAGTTAAAATAATGGTTCTAATACACAGTACCTCTTGGGTCAAATCAATAAAATCAGCAATGCAGTCAGAGAAGTTTTATATTGGGATAAAAATAAATGAAGGAAAGCAAAAATGTGCATCTTTTGGGAAGGATGTTGAACTTTTTTTTTTGGAAATTTGTAACTGGAAACCCACATGGTAAAACTATGTAGTACATTCACAGTGAACCTGAGATATCTGATATGCAACAGACCCTTAGAGCTGACCCCATATCTATGTGCCCCCCAGACTTAGCTCATGCATGAGAAGGAATTATGCCTGAAAGACAGTGCTGTCATTAAATTAATGTGTGACAAAGCTATAGGGGTATTCAAGGTACACTCTGAACAACAACAGCAACTCAGCTGACAAGAAGGAACTTGTTAATCTGCCATAATTCAGGCTCATTGCATTATGTACTCACACCCTGTCCTCAGTATACTAATTGATGAAAGAACAGAAGTTGAATTTCATGGCAAAATTTGATTATCTCCAGCAGAACTTTCACTGAGGTGGCCCTGAGGGGTTCCCTAGGCAGATGCAAGGAATAGGACATTGACATATTTGCAGCTATTTATCCAAGTGTCTGTGAAGGGAGCTAAAATATCAGGAGACAGGAAGAAAAAGCTAATAACCTAGACCTGAAAGGACACAGACAAGGCCTTACTCAGCACAGTGAGCTAGCTCAGAAATGAACTGCCATTACTTGTACAGCATTCAAGGAATCCAGATTTTGGCTTTATTCCACAATGCTAAGCAAAGCAGTACCTCTATTCCAAGTGATGGTCAAGACACCTCAAATGAACAACATCCTAGATTCGTTGTTTAGGGTTCCTACACCAAATCCAAAGAAATCTGAGGTGCCTAAAGATAGGTCTCACATAAGCCAGCACATTAAAGCAACCTGCTGCTGGAGATTACAGAGATGGTTGCTCCATTTTTAATTTTTTTTTTTAATATAAATACAGCCACTTAGGAGCAGCTGGAGCCTTACCAACAGAAACTCTTGATCTTCTAGGACGTTTTTAGATGCCTATCTCCTGCCTACAGTTCTTGGAAGACTTAGCTCTTTACATACACCCTTCGTAGACGGGGCGACACCAAGGACAGAGCTACCTTATAAATCTGTAATTTCGCCTACTGGGAATGCCTCAACATGCTCCAAACTCACTGCAGTGCTAAAGTCAGGGTGCACCAGTATCTAATTGCCCTCAGCATCTTAGGGAGCCCAAAGCCCTTCTCAGTATTCTGTCTCTCAGTTTCCCTTCGAGAGCACTCTCCCAGCTCATGCTGCTGGCCTGAGGCCTGGATGATGCTCAAGTATCACTTGAAACCCCTGCAAGAACATACAGAAAAACTCAAAAAACCCATCAAGAAAGTAGATTGGGTCATCTTCTCAGTCACACAAGGCAAATACAACAGCTGGAACCACTCACGCTTGAGGTAAGGGCACCTAGAGCGATGGGAACACCTCTTATTTAAAAGGGTGTCAAAGTTCTCTCTTTGCAAAACACAGGGTAGCCTCTGAGTAGGTTTTTCAGGGGTGCTCCTACAGACAAGAACTGTGGATGTGGAGCAATGATAGCCTCAATCTACTCCTGAGAGCTGCACACAGCAGTGTAGACACAGCCAAGAACACTTACGTTAAGTATACTGGCATTTAAACCTGAGTTAAGCTCATTGGTTTGATTTAGAGTAGAAATAGGGCATTTTTACGTTAGTCAAATCAAATAAAATCAAAACAAGTTGATTCCTATTCATAAAATAATAAAATTGGTTTTTTCCGTGGCCTTTAGAAATGAAATGTTACTTTGACTTGACTGTCGCCACTGAACACTAGATTACAGCTCATATTCTCTGCCTAATAAATGCTGTTTGTAGATACCATGTTAGCTCGTATGATGTTGGAGAGTTTATCCATGCTTCCCACCAATTTTGGTCTACCCAGTGTGGTCTATATTTTGGCTTAGTATTTATTTCCCTGGTGCTTCTCTCTGTGTTGGTTCACAGAAATGGCACAAACTTACCTGAGCTACTAGGATGGTCTCACATGGGAAAAAGAGTTCAGCACTACAGGACAAAGGGACAATTCGGCTTTCTCAGAATTTTGTCTCAAACTCAAAGTGACAAAAGCCAAACACACATAGCATAAGATCTGATGCCTAATAGCAGTTATCCACCCAAAGGGTAGATACTAACGTGTCTTGGGTTACAATATGTAACAATATGTCTAATTCTATTTTCATCTGTTGAAACCGGTTGGAAGATATTTTTATTTCTTGTAACCCCAGGGGGCGGGTGCTTTCTGTTAATGGGTAATCATGGGTTAATGATGGGCAGTCATGGGGAGCCGCCCCTAGCCCGAAGCCA